>NC_056729.1:577070291-577227791 GCF_019279795.1 Protopterus annectens
CTTCATAAGGTGCCCAAACTGCTTGAATTGTCTCTTGACATAAAGAAGCAATGGATACATTCCAGAGTGCAGATCGCCTGGTGTGTGTGTGTGTGTATCTATCTATATATATATATATATATATATATATATATATATATATATATATATATATATATATATATACACACACACACACACACATCCATACATACATACATGCATGTATATATGGCTGTTATTCAGCTAGTTCACATTATATGAAGGTGTAAAAGTGAGAAAAAAAAGCATTTATATTTATTTACATATACATTTTACCTTGTATAACACTGGCAGTTAAAATTTCTCAAGTTATGTTAATTGGTTTTATAATTAATTATCTCATCTTAATTGACAGTTTTATTTTAACTGAGGACTCTTGGGGTTTCTTTGTCTGAAGAAGTTCATGTATTTCCTGAACAAAAGTGCTAACAATAAACTGGTTGGAATTCTACAGCTTGCTGCCTATCTTTGTTTTTGTTTTTGGTTACAAGTTTATTTGTTTGTGCAAAAAGTGAGAGACAATACAAATGTGTGACTGCACATTTGTGTGAATTATATTTGCTTGAATTCAAGTTTTATACAGTGTAGGTATATAGGAGTGTGAAGGAAAATAAATGGCTGTAAAGGTGTTGGTTATGAAAATGTGCAAGATTGTGTTATAGAAGGTAGTATGTATATCCTAGTTTTCTAGGGTTAGGGTTAGTTAAGGGGACAGATTTAGTGTTCTGCTTGTTTAGTGTTGTGTGTGTTTTCTGTCCCCTTTTTTCTTGTGTAGTGGTAGTATTAAGGAGAGCAAAGACCCTGTCCACCCTTACTCGTGTGCTGACCTTAAGCCTAATTCTGCACATTATGGTACTAAAAACCCTTACCCTCACAGTAAAACCGTTTGTGTGGTGCTTGATCTGTGTTTTCTTGGTAGGGTTTACTGATAGTGAGAGAGAAATTGTCAATGTTTTATAATTTTGCAGATCATACATTTGTCTACTTGCTTATTTTTCTCTGATTTTTGTTGTCAAATAGCCACGATATAATCACATACAGGTATGTTTATATAACTATATGAAGAGAAATATGGATAAATAAGTATCAATATAAAATTTTTCACTGTCATAATTTTTCTTGATATATTTTATTTTAAGACTGTTGTTTGTCTTATTGCATTATAATCAAGAGGGGCTTGAAGTCAGCAACCCAAGTAAATGTGAAATTCAAAGCTGCCAATATCCAAATTAATGTTGTACCATTAGTGGTGCAGCCATTTATTCCTAAGCAGAGGTGCTTATTGCTTTATTTTATACAGCACTTTATGAAAAGGAGCTGAAGGGGAACCAATACATGTAATTATGTAGGAGGAAGTGTAGTAAAACTTTTAATTTTAAAATTGTTCCAATTAAATTACTTATCATTTCATAGGTTGTATATGTAATACACCTAATTGCTTCCAGTAAGTATATGTTGAATCTGCTAGTCAACATATTTTCTATCAGTAGGTAACGTAGTCAGTCAGTACTATTAATAACACTGAAGGCTTTCCATTGCTTCTGTTCTGTAAAACTAAATAATGAGAACTGGAATAAAAGGAATTCTAAAATAGAAAAGTTAGCAGATCTCGACAGATACAGGTGTGCCATACCTCTCAGCTGTAAAGATTTTCACAGAATGTCCAGCTTTTTGCCTCATATTTTGGTCTGTTCCTCATAAAAATTGTGTTTTTTGACAAATCACTGGGATGATCTAAGGATTTCAGACTTCATAGCCTTCAAAAAATGCATTCTAACACAAACCCTGTTGTTCTAGCAACTTTTTTAAGTTTGTAAGAGCAATATTTAAAATAAGTCCCATTTTTTGGCCCTTTGATCCCCTATTATGTCAGCCTTTGCCCAGATTTCTTGTGCTAAGAGATTGAGAGGTATATGCAGGTGTCACTCTTGTGAGATGTATTTCACCACACATCTTGCCATTCTTAAATATATTGTAATTTTGCAGAACTTAAGTGATTCACATCTCTCAGGCAAATTGTAAGTGTGCCCTGGCTGTCTAGAATGACTTTTTGTTCTTGTAGGTTTTGTGTTAAGAGCAGTTGCTGGATGCTAGTGCAGCTAATGCTACTGAACTTCTGAGCACCTTCTGTTTCACTCAGGAGCCATATCAGCCTTTATTATACTTTGCAATTAATACAACATAAGAAAATCCAGTAGTTAAAATTAAAATAAGCATTTGTTCTGACTGTCTTTTATAATGTTCAAACTTACACATTTGTGTGTTTCTCCTGGGCCTAAGAGGAATGCATTAACACAGGGGAAAGTATACTGAGCTTGTCTGTAGCTATTAAATTAAAATCTAAGTTTTTTTTTCTGTTGGTAGAAACATTTTTCACTAGTGAGTACAGTTTGTAAATGGTAAGTGTGATGATGTACTTCTAAAATGGCTAAACTTGCAGGAATTAAGACTATGATAACCACTAGAAAGTTGATATTGGAGCCTACCTCAATGTTTGTGTTATTTTCAGGGGTGATTTGAAAGTTAGCTCTGCAAAAGACGTTTTATCTTTTTGGGGTTTAGTATTGGGTCTGATCTTGCTAGCCAGTTTTCTAAGGAGGAGAATGACTCTTGTGTGAGCTGTTGGAGAAGAATAGGATTTTGGGCAGAGTAGAAAAGGGTTGCATTATTGGCCTATTGGACTAGTTTGTCACGTTTTGAGGCAGTGTGTAAATTATTGATAAAATATTAAAAAAGAATGGTCTTAGTATGGAGCTTTGGGAAACACCAGCATTGACAGGTAAAAAGAGTGAGATGCCAGATAATAATTCGATTAGTTATACTAAACATTTTGTTCACAGATGCTAACACAGAGACTGTTTAGGATTAATAATACAGACTTTCATTAATAATACATTTTAATATTCATTTTGGTAATCTGGTAATGGAAAAAAATGAACTTATGCATCTCATGCCATTTTCAGCTGTAGTCCAGACTGCACGGCAAAAGGCTGTAGGGTCTATATTAGAACACCGAACTTTCAAAATTTCGAGTATTCTAATATTGAACCCTATTAATCGAAAATTTAAAATATCGAACATACAGAACAGCAAATTTTTTCCTAGGGAAAAAATTTGCTGTTTCAAAACACATACACATAACGTAAGCACACCAAACAAACAGCAATCCACACACATACACCTAAACTCTTACACCTAACCCTACACTAAACTATACACACACCCCTAACTATCCACTTACCTTAACCAAAACCCTAACCCTAAAGTCCGTCACTATCGCACAGTCACCTCATCAGCACCCTAACTCACCTACCCCGCCCTAACCCTCACATCCACACAATCGCACACTTACCTGACCCGCGCCCTAACCCTAACTCACCTAACCAGCCCTAACCCTCACATCCATACAATCGCACACTTACCAGAACCCAACCTGTAACTTTCCATCACAGTGCTGAAAATACCAAAGCAACAGAAATAGACAACCGAATTCTTTCCCTAGGAAAAAAATTGGTTTTCTGTTTCTTCGATATTTTCAGCGTTCGCTGAAAACGGGTCAATATTAGAATACTCAAAATTTTGAAAATTCAGTGTTCTAATATATGCCCAAGGCTGTATATATGTATGTGTTTGTGTGTGTATGTATTAAATATATCTGTCTGTATATATCTATAGGGTTTCTGTTAGAACTCCGAATGCTTGAAATGTTAAATGTCATATGGTTGACACCATATGATCGACATTTCAAGAGTTTGAAGGTTAAACATAACAGCTCCGTTCAGTGAAGAATGGGAGAATTTCCCTTTTCTGCACTGAAGTGCGATCTCGGAGTTGGTATATTTAAGTAGGTGGGTGCAGGGGGGCTTGCCACCCTGCCTGCACCGTTAAGGTAAATTTTTTTTTGTTTTATTATATATTCAAACTTTTAAACTTAGATCATATGTTGTCGAACATATGGGATTCGAAGTTTAGAAATTCGAATATATAATATAGACCCTATATATATATATATATATATATATATATATATATATATATATATATATATATATGGTTTCACTTCAGTATCTTGAAATACTTAAACACTGAAGCTGTAATGGCCGAGTTTAGAACGCCAATGTTTCAGTATTTTGAAATGCTGAAGCGGGGCAAAAAACTTTTAAATCAGCAAAGTGCTGTTTCAGCAGGGGGGCAAGCCCCCTGCACCCCCCCACTTAAATATAATGTCCCCGTGATTGTACGATAGTGGGGAAACAGCATATCTCCCATTCTGCACTTCCGCATATGGCGCTTAATGGGAGATTTCCCTTTCCTCCACTGTAGCGCAATCTTGGAGTTGGTATATTTAAGTAGGGGGGTGTGGGAGTGCAGGGGGGCTTGCCCCCCTGCATAAATGTTGTATGTAGTGTTTTATTTTTTTTTTATGTAGCACTTCAGTATTTTGGAATACTGAAACATTGGCGTTCTGCCCAATGTTTCTTTTTACTTTGTTTTCCCTTTTATTTTGTTGATTCTTAAAGGTACTACCTTAAATTGTGAGCTGTTATTTTATTTATTGTCAGTTTAGATGTGTAAAAAAGACAGTCAATAAGCATTAAAGTAATCACAGACCAAATGCAGACAGGGGAAGACCATGTAAACTTCACAACAACTATGATGGAGGTAGGACTGAATCCTGGATTCTGTAACAATGAGGAAAAGATATTAAGCACTGTTCTTCTGTGATGCCCAATATTCCTCTAAATATTGGTTACCAATGATGTTTCAAATATTGATGATTAGGCTTTTCCTTCCACTGTCATTTTTGTCCCTAATTCAGTGTTCTATACTATCTTCAGGAATATTTTAGCTGTCCTTTTCTAGTCACAAAATGTGACAAGCTATTTTTTTTTTTTTTTACATTTAAGTATTCTTGCAACTGTCTGCTTTGCCTACTATACATTGTTAGTGTTACAGCTTTTGAATAGACAAAATCCAGACAGAAAACATAGCCTTTAAAAGCCATATCTATTTGATGGGTAAGTGTGAATCAATTTTGTTTCAAATTTTCTTAACATATCAATAATTATTATAAAAATGACAAATACTACACTGAGTAAAGCATTTAAGCTCATACTGCACAAGTTAGTTATTTCATAGGGTTCCCTTTATTTTGGCTCATCAATTTCCTGGAGCAGTGTGGGTCGATGGAGTGACGCTGGCACTAAATTTGTCTGCTAATACATTGGCTGTATTTGTGGGATAAGAGTATATGATGTTTGTATGAATGGGCTCAGTGCATCATTGGATATTATTCCTTACATTTCTCACATAGTTGAAGAAAGATTTATAGTTTCTTTTGGTAGCTGTTGTAAACTTAAGTTTATATGCTAATTGTGTTCTTAATTTCCTTGCTGGTATGTTTCATTGTGGTATTGAGGTATAGATTGGAATTTCTTGCAACGTTTCATTATTTTCCTTCGTTTGTTATGTAATATACATATATGAAAGTCTCACCAGATGGGTTTATTTCTGAATGTACCATTGTATTTAAGATGTATGATTACTCATTTTTTTATGCAACTGTTAGGTGTAAGTACATTTGGATATGAATGTGACAGCCCATTAAGTTGGGCCTACTTGCAAGGGATTTTTGCGGGTTTTGCATTTGTGTTCTACAAGCTGAAGTAGCTTTGCCCTGGTGAAGTGTCTAAAGATGGTCTTATTTGTTTATGGGAGAGTATAGGCCTTAGTTTAGGCGTGACAAAGAAGATGACCAATTTGTGGTTTACCTGCTGTGTAAAATACCAGAAATATAAAAGTATTGAGTATATCTTAATTCAACATATGAATGAATGTACCATTGTATTTAAGATGTATGCATACTCATTTTTTTATGCAACTGTTAGGTGTAAGTAAATTCGGATATGAATGTGACAGCCCATTAAGTTGGGCCTACTTGCAAGGGATTTTTGCTGGTTTTGCATTTGTGTTCTACAAGCTGAAGTAGCTTTGCCCTGGTGAAGTGTCTAAAGATGGTCTTATTTGTTTATGGGAGAGTATAGGCCTTAGTTTAGGCCTGACAAAGAAGATGACCAATTTGTGGTTTACCTGCTGTGTAAAATACCAGAAATATAAAAGTATTGAGTATATGTTAATTCAACATATGGGCAATCATTGTTTTTGGTCAACAATTATCCCACACCTTAATCTAGTGAGCTGAGTTCAAATGTATGCCTTTTCTGTTCCCCATTTGACTTGTAGTTTATAAATATTTTTCTCGTAATTGTCTTGCTCTTATCTGTACATAGATGTATCATCCTCTTCCTTTATGTACAGCAGAGAATCTTTTCCAAAGATCTAGTCTATTGTATGTCTTTAATCTATTAATTATTCTGTTGATGATCATTTGTACATCATCTGCAATTCTTGAAAGGATTTGTATTGATATGTGCTCCCTCTTAACATCTCTAGTTCCCAGCGTAAGTTGTATCTACTTTGTTGTAGCTGATTAAACTATAGTCATTCTTCTAGTCTTTTACGGTATTAAAACTGATTCCTCTGCTTTCCCATAATACTTTGCCGCATCTAATTAATGTCAAAACTTCCTTGTTATCCCTGATATTATTCTCTATCCATTCCCTAGTTAAGATCCCCAAGAATGTTTAATTCATTTTTTCTGTGTTCTGTACTCATTACCCACAACCATTTGTCCTTTTTGGAACTATTGTGAAAACTTTGTAACTCAGAACACCCTTGCTGTGTTAATCATATTAGCCATGTTATATTTAATGCGAGTTCATAACCTGGAATATTGGAAGCACCAACCCTCGTTTTTTTCTTATTGTTTGCCTGTTCTGTGCCTATAATTTCCATTGATGTACCATTCAATTTGATACTGTAATTTCACAGCCCTTTGTGCTCAGCAGGCAAAGGGAGGTTTCTAATCAAATGCATAACTAAACATATCCATTATCCTACTTATGTTGATTTTTCTCGTAAGTGAGCATGGTCTTTAATTCCCATCTCTGTAGCTTCCTGTTTTTGAGTTTAATAGAATTTATATTGTGAGCTATAGTCTCTTTTGAAGTATGCCCTGCTTAAAAGCTAAAGGTATATTGGTAGTTCAGTTTCCGTTATTGGGCCACATAGGTCAATACCTTTCCCTGTTCCAATTTCACAAACATTAGTCAGTCATGATATGATGGCAAACTCCTGAAATGCCACTAAAATGTATGAGAGAATAACATCTACTTGTTAAGTCATAAAATTACAGTTATCCACTTAAATACTCAACCAAGCCTTTCCAAATATCTTATTCTGCATAGTGTCTAACATATTCCTTACTTTAGTTCATGGTTCTTCAAAAACAGCTGAAATAAACCTGGTAATAAAGGTAATCCTTACATGGTGTCCCTCCTTATTGTGTCTTCATTAGTGCTACTTCAGTGTATGACAATTTAAAAAGTAGGTCTTTCATACATTCATTTAATTCAGCCTATGAAATATCCCCTAACCCCTTAACTGTTAGTTTCAAATAAAAAAAATCCCTGGTGTTGATGGCCTTCTTGATGCCAAAAAATGCACCTCTAGCTGTGTCGGTCATATTGTGATATGTGAATGATCATCTTACCAAGGCCCAAGGCCTACCAGTTATCTATAGCCTGTCTAGCTTTCAGAAACCCACATTGTGCAGAAGTGAGCCTTGACAATAATTTATTTTATTTATAAGTTAATATCTTGGAAAGTATTCTTCTATCTGCAGTTAAAAGAGATACAAGTCTGAAATTGTTTGGGATATCTGCACTCTCTTTATGTTTAGAAGTATCACTATTTCTGAGTAAGCCATTTGTGGAAATTAATATTTATGGGTCAATATGTCATTATATAAATCTGACAATACTTTTTCTAAATCTTCCCCTCCCCATTTAAAAATATCTATAGGAATTCCATCCGGTCCAGAATTGTACTCGTCATATGTTTTATAGCCCATGTGACATCATCTTTTGTTATCTGCATATTCATTTCTGTCCATTCTAATTTACTTAGTGTTATAATCTCTCTTTCTGTCCTATTCAGAAAAAACTCCTCATATTTCCTGATTTATACATCATATAAAGTGGAATAAAATTTCACTTGATTTACTCTCCTCATCACTTGTCATGACGCCGCCATTTTCAGTCATGATGTGGCGCATATTGCTCATTTGCATTCTGTCTACATACCCATCCTATATAATTTATATTACTTTTGCTCCTAGTACATTTTTTGCTTCTGGACATGTGACTTAGACTCTGCTCAGCTGGCATTTTACAACATTAATCTCTGAAATCAAGATTGCTTGATTGTTACTGCAAATCATTTAACTTGTTTTCTAATTGTGGATTATATGGTTTGTCTTTTTCCTTCTAAGTATTCCATACATTGACTTAAGTTATATTCTCTTAGTTGCTTTAAATCCATCCCAAAATATGCACACCTGTCATTCTGTGCTGCCAGTAATATCTTAGATTATGCAAACAATTATTTTATTATATATATATATATATATTCTTTTTTCTAATGATCCCCATTTGTAAAGACTCCATCTCCCTTTTCTGTTACTGTTATTATTAAGGTCCAAGACTGCACTTAATAGAATAGGTACATAACCCGATATGTATATTTCTTGTATCTATTCTCTTAGCTTTTGATATAACCTTGTGCTTCAGAAATAAGTAATCTAGCCTATATCCTTGTGCAACTTCCTTTTTAGTATGTGTCCTACCCGATCATCATTAGTTTTCCTTCAAATATTTGCTAATTTATTTTGGAATAGCTGTCTTACTATTAATTGTTGCATTGCCATAAAGTCTCTCAGCTGTTGAATCCAGTGTTACTGTATTAATGTTCCCTTCAATTATTTGCATGTACTGATTATAATGTTATATGACTTAATCTGAAAAAAAATATATAACTACATTTGCTCATCAATGGCAAGTGCCCTTCCAGATTGTCTTCCTGTGTTACTTATCAAACCCACTCTGCTTTAGCTGTAGATATCTATAAAATAAAATGAGCACCCATTTTTTACTTCCTTTGAACATGAACAGTACATTGTTCGCTGTTTGGCTGTCCTTAATCTATAGTGTGGTTTCTTGTAGCAGTATTATCTACCGCTTTGCTGTAATCAGCATCTGAAAAATACTTTTTCCTTTAATAGCATTTGAAGTTCCTCAAGTGTTTCAGTTAATTTTGTTCATGTAGAACGTGTCATCAAAAGCTACTTCCTTTATTTACTGAACTTGCTTATTTCCTTTCTGTTCTCTATGTGTAGCGTGCATGATAGTATTTCCTCTCCCTCCCATACTCCCAGTGTGAGTCTAGGTTCTCCACCCTAAGCTGCCGTCCATGCCACTTGATTAAATCTAATACCAACACTCAGAGAAAGGAGAGTTTAGTGGCTTATGATTTACTGTCAGAGTGTTGTTCGTCCATACTGACTTTCTTGATGGAAGGATTCATTAGGGCTACGTTCAACCAGTTATTGTTCCATAATTAATTTGAGTGTTTCAAAATGTTTTCCCTTCGCATATTATACTTAGGAGTGCAGTACTGATCCTTTTACTTTTTTACTAGTATTCCTTTTCTGTAATACACCATTTATCTGTAAATAAGTACTGTTCAGAAATGTTACATTAATCAGCAGTTTGTTGTGATCATTTCATTTACTCTTATGTGATATTCATATCATTAATCGTTGTACCTTTCATTTTAAAACAG
This sequence comes from Protopterus annectens, assembly GCF_019279795.1. Classification (NCBI taxonomy): domain Eukaryota; kingdom Metazoa; phylum Chordata; order Ceratodontiformes; family Protopteridae; genus Protopterus; species Protopterus annectens. The sequence continues at coordinate 577,080,054 of NC_056729.1, forward strand.
TGAAACTTAAAAGGTACACCTTCAGAACAGAACTATTACTCTTATGTATAACATCACTGTGAACTCATTTGGCAGAAAAGAACCAAAGAAAAGGTTTTTTTTATAAATGTTGTCACTCTTACTATTAGCATACTTCCTTCCGCATAATCACCTAGTAGGATGAGTTATGGTCCTCTATAATTTGGGAACTGGTTCTGTGAATATTGATTACTATGCGTGTCTCTTAAACCTGAATAAAAAAAAAAAAAAATACATGAGGAGGAATACAGATACAGGTGGTCATAACGAATCTTGTCCAGTAATTCAATACTAACTACAAGTTACATGAAATGTACTCTATTTCTAGGTGCAGTGTATAGGAAACATCAGTCTAAACATGGTTGTGATGGAATCATTGTTACTCATGGTGGATAATGCATGTTTTGTTGTTCAGCATGCTGAGAAGTTAAGCTAAAGTTTATTTAGCTGTTAGACATTCATTCAGATGTTTTTGGTTGATGTGCTCCTCGACAGAGCAAAAGTTTCATTCCTCAAATTAAGATACTGCATGAAGACTTCATGTTGTCAGTATCCAAACCCATGCACTGGTACTCAGGCATTACCACTTAGTAAAGTATGGTTATCTGAAATCTATATTTGTGTTAAATACACCGCACATTGCTTCATCATGTTCTGACTCCGTAAAAGGGAATGTGTATGTTAAAGCTTGAGGTACTGATAAAAACAGTATTTATAATAATTTCTGAAGAATGTTTTGCTGCTTGTATATAGGGTCTTACAGTCAGCTTTCACAACTTGAATGATATTTATTTATAGCTCTATCTTGTTCCTCATGCTTTATAGTTTTTCCCATACGTTGTTGGTGATTCTGATGACTGCGAAAGGTCTGCACTTCTACCCAGCCATTATAAGCACGAAGAAGACTAATTCTATTCATTCTAAGAATCCATACTTGGCAAATGCTCTTCCCTCTATGTCTGTTTTTCTAATGTTATGGCAGTCCTGTATTACATCTGTTTCTATCTTCTCTATCACTATTGTCTCCTTGCTCAGCCTGCTATCTTTTCTAGAGATTCTGCAATTCAGATCTTGCTCTTTCCTCACTCTGGGTCTGACAACAGTCTTAGTAAGCCTGCTCTGATTTGTTCTGCTGATTATGCTGCTGTTGTGGCTGAAATTGAATTTGACTGCTCATTGTCAACCTTCTGTTTTTTGCTGGGTCAGGGAGGCTCAATGTCACTGTTTGTTCTATCCCTCTTCCCCTTGGTCCCGTCCCGTTCCATGTCTTTTACAAAAATAGTAGGCCCTAAGCTTCCTCAGCGTGAGTCTAGTCATTTTCTTACTCCTTCTCTGTGGTACCTCCAAGCCTGAAACAACTTAACTGCAAACGTCCTGTTTTTCCCCTGCAAACCGACAAGATGGTGGGGAACAGAAGGGAAGGAACATAACCATTTGGCTGAAACTGCCATTTAACTGGCTTATTTTCTTTTCTGATGTAACATAGGGAAAAATCTTCAACAAATTTCATCTGTAGATGCCTCCACTGTACCCCGCTATGATTGCAACTATTAGAAATTAACCATTCTTTTGTTTGGTATGATTCTAGCAACATTCATACTTGCCTAGGTGGGAAGACATTTACTGTGTTCCTTCCTACCCTATGAATGAGTGCTGTTCTGAGAGACAGACATTTAGGCATTCCTACCTCCTTGATTATAACTCTGCTGATGCACTCGCTAAGGTCTTCATCTGATATGGCTTCAGGCATGCAGAAGATATAGACAGTTTGTTTTCTGGTCCTGTTTTTCAAATTACTGACCCTTCCCCTGCAGGTACTCACACTGCTTTTCCAGACTGCCTGCACTATCTTGCAATGCTGCAATGTTGCTATATAATTCTGATGTACCTTTGTTTATATTTTGAAGTTGTTAATCCAGAGAAGGAAGTTTGTCTTGCCTTTGCTTAGCTGTGGCATGAAAGGCTTCTATATCTTAGCTCAGTAAAATCATCTGTTCAAACATAATTCACCCTTTCTTGTCAGAATTTGCTTCTTTAAATTGGTACAAAAGTGAGCCCTTCAGTGCTGACATTATTGTTAAGACACCTATATGGTTAGTTAATGGAATTACTTTGTCCTCATAAAATATTTATATTCATCCCGACACTAAGGAATAAGATGAGATAAAGCAGTCATCTTAGCATGGGTCCAAGGTGTTAAGCAGCCATCTTAGTATGGGTGAGCCACACTGCCAGAGTTGTCATGTTCTTAATGCTCAGTCCCATACACTTAAAGAAAATAGTTCACATGTGTTCCTTATTCGTTTTAACAAATAAAAGGTAAAAATAAGAAGAAAACCCTGCAGCAGAAAAAATAGAAGACCTATGTTTGGGCACAAGGTCACTATGAGCAAATTATTGTGGGTGAAGTCCTGAGATGCCATTAACAGTTCATTGCAAACAGTACATCATGGCTTGGTTACAGCAGCTCTGAAATGAAGAAGTGTATTCAGAATTAACTACTGATAGATACAGCAAGACTGTGGCTGTTGTACACTGCACATTTATGTGCACTGCACATTTACACAGACATCTGCTACACAAATCTTATGCCTGGCTTTTCAGTCTTCACTTTTGTGTAGGCATAAGTGGTCATGCACAATACCACTTTCTTTATTTATATTTTTCATTTAAGTTAAGAAACAGAGCAAAATATGTATACATGAGCACTGCATTTACTTAGTAATATGTGCAGCAAGTTAAGTTTCATTTATGTATTTAACTCAGCTGTGTATGGTGCTGCTGCTTATGAATCCCTGCACTTTTAGCCTCAGTTACATTTCTGAGTGCATGCCACATACCATGGATTACTGGAATTTACTGCAAGGACAATTACCCTGTAAGCATTAGTTAGGTATACATTTATGTATGCATGTATATATTTTATTTATTCATTCATTCACAGTAAGAGCACAGATCATATCATGGACGGCGCAGTGGTGCAGCAGTAGCATTGTCACCTCGCAGCAAGAGGTTCTCTGGTTTGATTCCCAGCTGGGGTGCCTTCTGTGTGGAGTCTGCATGTCCTCCCTGCATTCTTGTGGGTTTCCTCTGGGAACTCTGGTTTCATCCCAAAATGTCTAAGACATGCGTCTGGAGCATTTCTCCCCGGGCCTCCACTGAAAATTGGCTTTGTTCCAAGTTGGACTTTCTCAGTAAGCAAATAATAAATAAAATAAATGACCAATTTCAGTCTCAGGCCAAGAGAATACAGGAGAACTATTTGAACATAAATCTGAATCATAATAGCAAATAAAGGCTGTATGCAACCCATACAATATATTTTTTTCAAATATAGTTTTTATTTCACTTTCTTCTTTTTTTTTCTACTATGAACAATTTAATACAAGGTGGAAGTAAGGTAACAATGGGGTTACATATGTTCAATGATTTATGTTGCATACAGAGTTTATGGCATACATGGTGATTAAGCTTGATGGTTTAATATTAAAACAAAAATCAAGTCGAAAAAGAAACAGTTATTTTTCATTGTAGTAAGCATTTGTGAAGGACAAGTATGATTTGTAATGTTGAGTGTGATTTAGAAAGCACACTAGATATCAAGCATCTAACCGTTTATACAGACAATAAACCATTAACCATTGTTATTTTCACAAGATGAAAAAACTATAATCGTATAACTGTATCTAACAAAACAATTATTTACACTATTTACACTGGGTTGTCACTCATGTAGGATGTTCTAATAGAGTTTAGAAGTGAATGTTATTACATATAATAGTGGTAGAAAGAGAATAATCAAATACTAGCGGGTAGTTTGGTATATGTTGGCAACAACATACCTACCAATAAAGACCTCAAATTCCTCACCATCAACGCCCAAAGCTTAACTAATAAAACTACACTATTTCATGCCTGGGTCAACCATAACTCACCTGACATAGTAGCCATCTCTGAAACCTAGCTAAAACCACACATAACTGACTAGGAATTCCTCCCCCCAGAATTTCAATGCCTCCGATCTGACCGCCTAAACAAAAGAGGTGGTGGAGTAGCACTAATTTACTCTAATCATCTATCTATCAATCACACCTTTCCCAAATCCTGTTCCATCCTTTCATAAGTAATTGTAATTGGCATGCTAAAATTAAACAGCCATTAAATTATCTGCATCATCTCCCTCTATATCCCCCCTGGCAATAACACCAATACCTTAGAAGACTTCCTCTCCTGGACCTGCACAAATATAAAACAAGAAGCTTACATATTGGGAGACGTAAATATAGACTGGCAAAAAATCATAGACCCTAATCCCACCTTATCAATTAACCTATTCAACTTTACTCAGCTTATTCACACCATCACCAGACCCAACAAAACCAACCACCCCAGCTCAATCTTAGACTGGATACTAGTGTCCCACCCAAATAGAATCACTACATCTGGTGTCACTCCCGACCCATTAGGAGACCACCTCCCGGCATTCACCCTCAGAGCCACCACCACTTCCCCAACCTCTCACCACCTCCTACATACCCGTAACCTAACTAACTTTAATCCCTCCACCTTCTCTGCCTCCCTTAAGCTCATCAACTGGAACCCACTAAAAACACTGCCTCTTGACGAAGCCATAGACTTCTTCAGCTATACATTCCTTTCTATCCTAAACTCCCTACCTCCAACACGAACCAAAAGGGTTAAAGCCAAAACAGCACCCTGGCTTACAAAATCTACCAAGAAAATTATGCAACAAAGAGACAAATCTTGGAAAATCTATCTCCACCACAAAAAGCCAGAGCTGCTACTAAAATACAAACAGCTCCAAAACCTAGCCAAAAACAAGTCATTAAAGATAAAAAATCCTACTACAACCACCTACAAATAAAACATACAAAAAACCCCAAACAATTGTGGGACTGTTTAAACACCCTCCTCAAGCCTGGTACCACAAAAAAACCTTGTCCCGACACCAGCAAATCTGACCTGGAAATTGCTGAACTATTCAATACCTTCTTCACCTCCTCCATTGCTGAGTTAACCAAAACCTTCCCAAATAACATCCCCCCACCAACCTCCTCCCAAGCTTCTACCCCACCTCCTCCCACTCCCCATATTTTCAAATTTAAACCAGTATCCACCAACCTCATAAAGAAATTTTTCTACAAACTTAAACCTTGCACCAATGCTCCTGACAACATTCCCTCCTCCTTCTTAAAAATTGCCTCTGACAGTGTTGCTCTTCCTATCAGCATCCTGATCAGTAGATCACTTCTTGAGTCATATGTGCCAAAACTATGGCATTCTGCTTTTATTCTCCCTCTCCACAAAGGTGGCAAAAACTGTAACTTCTCCAACTTCCACCCCATAGCCATCCTCTCTCCCATCTCCAAACATCTTGAAAAATGCATTCACAGACAGCTCTTGCCATTCCTAACATCAACTGCTCTCTCCTACCCAACATGGCTTCCGCCCAGGACACAATACTAACACAGCCCTTCTCTCCTTTTTACACTCTATCATTTTGGCCCGAGATTCTGGTAACTTAGTTACATCTGTTCTATTAGACCTTTCTAAAGCCTTTGATACCAATCTCACACACCCATCTATTTAACCATCTATCTAACCTTAACATCTCACCTAAAACTCTTTCCTGGTTTTCCAGTTATCTTTCTAACAGGTCCCAAGCTGTGAAATGGGGCAAATCCTCTTCCACATTCCTTCCAGCACCCACAGGAGTTCCCCAAGGTTCCATTCTTGGCCCTCTGTTATTCAACATCTTTATTAATGATTTCCACAAAGCCAGTCCCTTCACCAAAATTGTCCAATATGCAGATGACTCCACTCTCATTTGCTATGCCTCCAACCAAACTGAACTCAAGACTCTAACTCAATCTGCCTTCTCAACCACTTAAAAATGGATGCACCAAAACCACCTCTCACTAAACGCCAACAAAACTAAAATCCTCCTATTTTCCCCTCAAAATCCACCAACATTGACAAAAACTCATTCCAAATTACCAGCCTCAACAACTCTGTCATTGATATTGTTCCCTCCACCAAACTCTTGGGAGTCACCATTGACGAAAACCTAAAATTCAGTACCCATATCCAGCTCAACATCAAGAAGACCCACATAAAACTCGGCCTACTCTACAGGAATAATCACTTCCTCTCTCCCTCTACTAGACTGACCCTAGCCACAACCTACCTTCTCCCATCCCTTCTTTATGGTGCTCCTCTACTTACTAATCTATCTTCCACCCTTACCTCCAGACTAGAAGTATGCTACAACAAAATCTCCAGATTTGCCACTAAGGCAAAAGCCTCCTCCCACCACTGCTCCTTCCTACTAACTATAAACTGGCTAGAACTCCCCAATCAACTAGACTTCCTCCAATTAGTCTCAGCCCACAAGTTACTATATCAACCCACCAGCTGCCCTGCCTTATCTAATATCCTCCAACCTTACAGCCCTCCAAGACCCCTTAGATCCACTCACCAAAACCTCATCTCCATCTACAAACCAAAGCGTCCTGCTGGTCAGCTTCTACTCTCCTTCACCCTAACTAAAAAATGGAATGCCCTGCCCTCCACTCTGAGAGCTTGTGACAACCTAAACACCTTCAAAAGACTATTACACTCCTACCTGCTTCTTCACAGAAAATGTAACTGCACTCCTCACACCATACCTCCCAACCTCCCCCTTCCTTCTCTCCTGGCTAACCTCCCTTGCCTTCAAACCTCTCTTATATTTTGACTAAGTTATAACCAATCTCCTCACAGCCGCTCACTCTGTCTCTCTTCCTCTCCTTCATAACTACTTGTAATCTTAACTACTTAGTATTGGATTCCTTCTCTAGCTACCACCCTTCCTGCTATAAAACTTTTTCACAACTATATACTGTATGCAATGTAAAAGAATCGTTCTTTTGTTATTTCAATTTGATAAGTAACTTAGGAATGTAAAAAATTCTATATGTTATGTACTTGTTATGCGAACCTTCGCAGTTTAACAATAATCCCCGGGCCTCCACTGAAAATGGACTCTCGAGTCCAGTGGACCTCCCCGGTCACCAAACTGGAATAAATAAACAAATATAAATAAATAAACTAATACAATCGGTACATTTTTACAAAATGGTTTAATTATGGTCTTTATATCAAGTTAGAAGGGAAGTTTGTTATGGTGAGGGAGTAGTATAGTAAAATAACATGATTTATCTGGCTCAGTGAGGTCTAGCTAAGGACGTCTAGAAGTCTTTTCCAGTATTTCTTGAAATAGGTTAATTTCTTGAGGCTTACAGTTCTTAATTTGTTTGATAAAACATATTTGACAGCCATAGATTTGAATTCTGCCCAGGAAGTTTTGGATCTGTCAAACCAGTTGAGGGCTATATAAGATTTTAATATTGCACACAGTGTTACTATAACATGTCTGGGTTCATATGTAAAGGAATTAGGGAAAATGTTTAATATTGCCATTTCCCATTAGAGGATGGATTTCATATAGCATGTGTTCTCCAGCTTTGCTCTTAAAGAGCACCAAAGTTTATAGATGTTTTTACAAGACCAAAATATGTGGAGAATGTCAGCAACTGTGTTGGCGCATGTGGGGCAGAAAGGTGACAAATTGACATTTGTTTTGCTCAGAAAGAGTGGTGTGTGGTATGCGCAACACATACAATATTAACAATGCAGAAGTTTGCAAACCAGTATTTAAAGAACTTAATAATATGTTGATACAGATAAATGGAATTGCTTGATAAGTAGTCCTGAAGATAATCCTGAAGATAAAGATTGTCAGATGTTAAAAAGACATGGGAACAAAGTCTAAGGATTGGAGTAGTAAATACAGTGGAAAGGAAATTATCAACAAAACTATGTGATATAGCCTGAAGGGAAGCATTTATATTGCATTTCCCTGAAAAGATGTGCTTCATGTAAGATTTTGAAATTTGAAGTAACAGAATGTAACAGATTCTGTCATAAAAGTTGGAAAGAAGTGATTCTCACAGCTTTGGAGCTAAAATGGAGAAACCGTTAAAATATATTAATAAAATAAGATGAGTGATATAGTTAAGAAAAAGAAAAATAAGTGTGATGTTATTATTCCCAGTAGGACAATTGTGTGTATTTTTTTGTATATACCGTCGTCTTTCACTGTGTGTGTATATACATATAATATGTATATATATATATATATATATATATATATATATATATATATGGATTTACTTCAGTAGATCGAACTGTTACAAGTCGAACCACATATGGCCGAGACCATATGTTCGAACTCATAAAAGTTCGAACACTGAAATAAAAACATATAAAACAAAAAAACACAAAAACTAAACATCTATAGCACCCCCACACCCCCTTTATTTAAATATACCAACTCCGAGATCACACTACATTGCAGAAATGGGAAATCTTCCCTTTCCGCTCTGTACGGAGATCTCCATTCAGTCCAATCGAACTTTTACACGTTCGAACATATGGTCCGTGCTATATGTGGTTCGAATTTGTAAACGTTCGATCGACTGAAGGGGACCCATGTATATACAGTGGACTCCTGTTATCCGATCTTGCTGGAACCAAACCTTAGGCTGGATAAACGAATGGCTGGTTAATCAGAAAAAACATACAAAATAGTATAATAGGTTTAAATGAAATTAAAAAATTACATATACATGTAAGTAAATATTTATTAAATATTTATTTATTTAGTTGAAAAAAAAAAGTAATTTTCATTTGTTTTTTCTTTATTACAATTCTTGTTTACACAAATTAAATATATACCTAATTTAAGTTTTCTGTTTATTCCAAACTAATAAACTGAGGCAAAAAAAAAGAGTCAAGTAAGACCTGAGTATCTTAGTTAAAAAAAAATAAAAAATTAGTACATACACAAAAATACACAACTCTTCTCTGTGCTGAAACGGGAATGTTCCTAAATAAGAATGTTGCTAACATATGAATTTCAATAGTGCAATTTTTATGTTTCCATTTCCAATGGAATAGTTGCAGGACAAATACAGTAAGAACTTAACCTGGACCTGGAGAAATCTTGAGAAGAGTATAGAATGGGAGGTGTTCCCCTTTAACTGATTCAAACCGGCTACTGCTGTATTGCTACTTTGCTCTATTACAGGCATGGTTACCTCACAATGCAGGATGGGATATCTCAAAATTAAGAACAAAGCCACAAACATGATTTGACCAAGTATAACTTACTGAATAATAGCGGTGTTTTTTATTCCTGAAAGAAAGCATGAAGATAATTGTTTTTTAACCAGCTTTTCCATACATTAACAGCATTAAGCACATGATCAGAACACTGAAATTAGTTCCTCTTGCATATCCTAAATGTGTTCAGTCTATTACAGTGTGTATATTTTGGCTTTGTTTTTTTAAGTCAAAGGGCAGTATAGCTGTGGGGAAGACTTGTAAAGTTCTTTATGAAGCAGTTTCTTAAACAAGGGATTTTGGCATTTAATAGAGTTAGGTAATGCTTGTGATATTAACTGCAGTGTTTAAGCAAGATGGTTTCAAGGTTAGGATACAAAATTTATCTTCAGAAGATAGTAGATCTGAGCCATACCCTAATTCTGTTGCTCTTGCTGGCGGGGGCGGGGGGGGGGGGGTTAGGATTTTTAAGTTTTAATTGTAAATCTTTGGTAGATAATGACATTTACAAAAATAGCCTTTCAGGTTGATTCATTCAGTATTCCCATAGTAGTGATCTACAGTAGTGTTATATGGCATTTGACTACTGATGAATTCAAGCCTAATGAATGACAGTATACTTGTACCCTCTACCAGCAAAGTTCAAATTTTAAAGGGTTGTTAATGATGACAGCTTCTGGTTAGTCTACTGCATACAGTTTTTATCTGATTTGGACAAAAATTTTGAAATACAGTAGGCGGATTATATACATGTCAACACACCTGCATACTACGGTACAATAAGTCAAATAACATAAAATAATGCATATTCTTGCAAAGAAATATGCCTACTCAAACCAACACCCCCCCCACAGTAAATGAATATAATCTCATGCTGGGTACTCAGACTCCAGGAAAAGAAAGTTTTATTTGTCCCTGAACAACCAGAGTAAGGGTCATTTTCAGTCAGCTGACAACCTAAAGCATTAAACATGTTGTAACATTATTACAGCACAAATAAAACTAATTCTCTTGCTGCATCAGAACATCTTAGGTTATTTTTTAATCTAAAAATGTTAAAATATTGAAACAAAACTGAACTTGCAAAATACAAAAGTTCATTTTTGTTTAAATATTTAAAAATTTTAAGATTAAAACAATAAGCCAAGACGTTCTGAAGTGTCCGGAGTAGCGGAAATGTTGTTTTATATATATATATATATATATATATATATATATATATATATATATATATATATATGGGTCCCATTCACATTGCCGAAAGTACACTTGTCTGAAACACATTTTGCCGAGACCATAACTCCGAATTTACATTTGTCCAAAATGACATTTTGCGATTGCACTACAGTATGTATGAACAAATATACTGTTGTTGTCACTGTAGTGTGATTTCGGAGTTAGTATATTTAATTAGCAGGGGGTGTGGGGGGGGCATAATGGGGCTTGCCCCCCTGCAAAAATTTTGAGAAAATAAGTTCATGTGATTTAGCTCTTTTCTGTTTTGGCAAAGTGCTGTTTTGAACAAGTGTAAATTCAAAGTTATGGTCTCCGCAAAATGTGTTTCGGACAAGTGTACTTTTGGCAATGTGAATGGTATCCATATATATATATATATATATATATATATATATATATATATACATATATATATATATATATATATATATATATGGGGGCCCCCCTGCAGAAATATAGTAGAAAGTGTGTTTGTTAGTTAGGTGTTGTTATAGGTGAAGAAGATGTTATTTACATATCTTGGAGTTGGTAAATTTAATTTACGGGGGGGTATGAGGGGCAGAGCCCTCCTGCAGAAATGTAGTAGAAAGTGTGTTTGTTGGTTAGGTGGTGGTGTTGTAGGTGGAGGTGATATTATTTACTTGTGCAATGTAGTTTTCAGTGTTATGAAGCACACTTTCAATGTTCTGAGTTTTCAACGTTTTGGGTTTTCATTGTTTTGAATTTTCAGTGTTCTGGTCTCAGTGTTATGAAATTCAGTGTTATGAAATTTCAGTGTTATGAAGTAGACCTATATATATATATACATATATATATATATATAGATATATATATATGAGGATGTGTGTATATATATATATATATATATATATATATATGGGGATGTATATATATATATATATATATATATATATATATATATATATAATCTATAGGAGAGAGAAAGAGAGACGTTTATTCTGCAAGGATATAGCTGCTTCAGAGATCCATTGACTGACAGTTACATATGACAGACATATAGAACTTACTAGGAAGGCAGATTGTAAAGCTTGAGACATGCAGTTTATAACTTTCAAGAAATAAATATTTTGTTTGTTTATTTATTTATTTTGAATAATTCAAAAGGGGTGGCAGGTTTCTTTGCTATATATGTCATATGAGTCAAGACTAGAAAATGCTAGGAGGCAACAGCTTTGCAAAAGTAAGAGTGGTAATTCCTTCCATTCTAGGAAACATGCATTTTATTTTTCCTTATTTATAGTATTGCTTGAAATTCTAAGAATAACATAAATTAGAGGAAAGCATGTAATCTAGAAATTGACATACTTGCTATTTTTTTAAACATTTTATAAAAATTTTAACAACAGTAATCATAAAATTTTACAAAACAAATATCTGTATACATAAGTCCATAACATGAGTAATATATATGCGTAGATGTAAAATTTTAAAACAATAAATATTTTTTTTCAAGCAAATGACTATGTTTAAGCCAAGATTTATGAGTGTGTAATATTTGTTGTTTTCTTCTTTATAGTAAGTAGTTCATTCCTAAAAAATGTTCATTAAGTTAGTAAATTCATCACATGAGGGAGTAGTTTTATTTTTCCAGTTCTTAGTTGTTATTTTCTTAGCTATTGCTAATATAGACCAATTAAGTATCTCTTGTGACTTAGGAATAATTTCTGGAATGGGATCATTAAATAAAACCAATGATTTAGATAAATTACATCTATCTGACCACCATGCTTGGGTAAAATTATTGATTTGTTTCCAAAAGGGAGAAATTACTTTACATTGATGCACCATATGAACACAGTCAGCTGCTATGTCCAGGTCACACTCCAGCACTTTTTAGTGGAAAATATGATATTTTTTTGGTTATTTTTAAACAACCAGGAGACAGTTCTGTATTACTAAAGGTATAGCATGGTTCTAAGGACCTTTATAATTGCCACTGCTTTGGGTGACAGGTCACAAGTAGTCAGAGATACAGGTACTGAATAACTTTTTGCATCATCTGATGCAGAGTGTATACTTCATGCAGGGTGCATGCTAGGGACAGTTATTGGAATTTGAAGATCTTCTTTAGTTAGATACTGCACTCACAATAGGTGATTGAATATGTCAGTGAGATCACTTTAGATTATCAAAGACAAACAAAAGAATGGCGAATTGTGTATGGACACAAGTTCAATTTATTAAGGTGCTCATATCAGGACACCATTACTTTCAAAAATACATAAGTAAAATCAAATGAACTAGCAACACACAGCAAACAAAGCACATCGCTCTACAAAACAATATTATTTAACAATGTAAATAATTAATTACAGCTGACTTATACTATGATATATGCCCAGATTAGAACCGGTAGAGCAGAAGTGCTTCCGCAAACAAGCTAGAGGCATTATTTACTCAAACCTACCACTCTCGGAAAAAATACGTTGAAATGGGGAATTTCTCAGTGGGAGCAGCTTGGCAGTTCTGTTAGTTTCTGTCTGTAGAGATAGTCCATAAAGTATCAATGATGCTAAAGACACACATGGCATTAGACCTTGCTTTATAGCTAGAACAAGCCCTTGCAGTTATTTGTCATTCATCATTGTAATGTTTTAGGATATGTCTTGATAACAACTTGATGGTAGTGAAGGTGACATGTCATTAAACTGTGATGTGTTGTAATAGTTATGTAAATGGGCGTGCCTTCGTTGAAGGTTGGGCATCGAGCTGGCACCTCAGTGTTTTGTAAAAAATCTACTGCCAATCATTAGCGTACCGGAGTTCCGCTGTGGCGACCCCTTACTGGGAAAAAGCTGAAAAACAAACTACAATAACAACTGCTCTCATTAAGCCACTCATTGAATATAATGGCCCCTTTGGCATGTGGCTTTTGAAACACATGCAACAATTCAAACACCCACTGAGATACCTTACTACAAGGATGCAAGGCCTAAACAACATGCCCTACATCAACTGACTCAAAGCCCTATCATTATATTCTGTATCCTTTCAGAGTGCTAAGAGGTGACCTGTGACTTGCATACAGGGAATCTCCCGACCCATTAATGATTTACTGCACATCAGCAGGTCAGATGGTATCAGAAACACTTGGTCTTGGGATCTAAACCTCATTTGTAACATCAGAAGAATGGTTTGGAGCACTACAATTAACTAAGAGGATACTGTTGTTGTGGAACAGACTCCCCATCCACATAAAACAAAGTTCATCCCTGTCCATATTGAAACACAACTTAGATCTATGCATGGGAAATAGAAGATTTATTTATTTGTTTGACATTTATTAGCCAGGATAGTCCATCTGAGCAAAAGCCCTTTTTTAGTGGAGGCCTGGGGAGAAAAGCGTACCCTAGGACTGCCCCTGTACTAGTTGTTGTGTCTTTCGGACTTTCCTGGTTAGGGGTCGCCACAGCGGAACTCCGGTCCACTAATGATTGGCAGTAGATTTTTACATGCCAAGTTGCCAGCCCTGATGCACAACCTTCAACGAAGGTACACCCATTCATGCATGTCTCCACACAGAAGACACTCTAGCTGAGAATCAAACCAGACAACGTCTTATTGTGAGACAAAAATGCTACCGCAGCACCACCACCGCAGTCTGACTGCCCCTGTACTAGTAATGGATTCAAACATTCAACATTCAAATAAACATTGTCATTTAGGAAACACAAGTGCTACCTTAACAAAATTTCAAGTGCCAGCTGTTTTACAGGAAAAACATATACAAAAAGACAAGACTTGATAGGTATTAATGAAAAAAAAAAACAATAACTGTATTACAAAAAGTAAAAGTCTGACGCAAATGCTTGTACACTATTTATATAGCTTCATAGGTAGGTACTAGGCTATTGGCCCTAGGGCCTATAAAAGCCTAGCCAAAAAGGTACCCTGGCTTTCGCCACCCAAGAAAATAATTTTCCTGTGCCCCTGTCGAGCAGAGCCACAGAGGTGATCTCCAGGGTGAATTTCCTATTTCCTATCCAATCATCAAGATTTTTCTTGAAGAGTGCTAATGAGGAGCTTTGTTTGATATAGATAGGTGGTTTGTTCCAGAGTATGGGAAGTCTCTGGGACAGGAATCTATCTTTCCAGCATGGTCTGTTTATTGTGGTGACAAGGTTTAGATCCCTAGAGCATGTAGCTCAGAGGGATTGGGATTTCTTTAAGTGGAGCATGTCCAGCAGCTCTGGGTTTGACATAGCTTTGTATGTTAGGCAGAGATCGCCTCTGAGTAGGCGATATGCGACGGTGTAAAGCTGGAGTTTTTTGATACGGTCTGTGTAGGGCATCTGTTTGAGGCTGGTAATCCTCTTTGAGAGGTATTTTTACAGCCTTTTCAGTTGTTGTAGATGTCTTGTGAGTTACATACCAAAAAGGGTGTTGTACGCTATAATGGGTCTAATGAGTGATGAGTAGAGGGGAATAGTGACCTCTTTTTTCCTGGATAAGAAACCTTTTGTGATGAGGTGTGCCATGTAGAAGGATTTCCTGACTACTGTGGCAATGTGATTATCAAAGGAGAGACTACTGTCCATGTGTCTCCCAAGGTCTCTTATCACACTTTCTGTGTTAAGTAGACTACCACCTATATGGTATCTCATGGGTACAGAGTTTTTACCAAAGGGGATGACAATGCACTTTTTGCCAAAGAGCTTGAGGCCATGGTTTTGATTATGGCTCCTAGTTTGCAGTCATCTGCGAACTTCGTTAGCCAAAGACCTTCTGTGTTAGCTTGTACTTCAGAAAAGTAGACACCAAACAGGAGAGGACCCAGGACTGAACCCTGTGGTACTCCACTTTTCACTGGTCTGAAGTCAAATTTGGAGTCTGCTACTTTCACAGTTCAGGTTCAGTCAGTGAGTCTTGTGACGTAGGGATTTATACTTAGTATAGTGAGTTTATCTATAATTCCAGGGTGGGGGATGGTGTCAAAAGCCTTGGCAAGATCTAGATAGGCTGTGTGAACCACCTTACACTCGTCTTCGGCTTTGGTGACTACTTCAAAGAAGTCTGTCAGGTTTAGGAGACTTTTACAAACCCAAACTGGATGGAGTCCAGAGTTTGGAGATTACCAGTGTCTTTGTTTATAAGTTCCATGATGATACATTCCATAGCCTTGCAGACCAGGCTCATTAGGCTAATGGGGCGGTAGTTTCTGGGGTCCGTGGTGGCACCCCCTTTGTGGAGTGGGATAACTGTTGCTGTGTGCCATTCAGTGGGCACAAAGCCTGTGGTGAGGCTATGCTTGAACATGGTGCTTAGGTGGGGTGCCAGTTCATTCTGTAGTTCATGTAGAATGCAGCCTGGGATGTTATAAGGTCCCATGGATGCTGTGTTCTTGGCTTTGAAGAGTGTGGATTTACCTGTGCAGCCATGATTACAGGAACTTTGCATTCTTCCGGTATAGAAATGGGCCCTTTACAGGGTGAGAGGGGGATAAAGTTAGCACTGAACCTATCTGCAAGGATGTTGGCAATATCACTTGGTTCTGTATATTTAGTGCCATTGTGCTGTAACTCAGAGCAGATCTGAGTGTTGCCATTGAGACTCTTGACATATCTATAGAATGCTTTGTGGTTGTCTTTGGAATCAGTGGCGATTTTGTTTTCGTAACTAGCTTTGGAGGATTTTATGAGGGATCTCAGCTTCTTACTGAGGTTGATCAGGGAGTTCCTCCAATCATGGGATTTTACTCTTTTTTTGTAACAGTTTCTTTCTTCTGTTGTAGAGTTTGTTTATAGCAGGGGATCACCAGATAGGCTTCATTTTTTGGAGGATAGCATCTTAGTTCTGTTATGGATAGCATGATTCATGCACTCATGTAACTGCTTATAAAGTGCATTTGTGTAGGATTCAGCAGTCTTACCTCTATTGTCCGTCTGCATGGGTGTTGTGAACTTTGCCACTTCTGTCTTAAGAAGCGTGAAGTTGACTTTGGATAAATTTTTACTGTGGTTTCCCTAATGGGGGGGTGGAGGCTGGATGTGGATGTCTAGGGTGATTAGCTTGTGGTCGGATCTGACCAATGATGAATTGACCTCTGGTGTGGAACATCGGTCGCCCATGTTGGTAATGACCAGGTCTAGGATATTGCTGCCCCCTGGTGGGGGTGTGGATAAGTTGATCCAAGGCATTGGAATTTATGAAATCCAGAAAACGTTGTGCAAATGAGTTGGTACATGAGTAGTTTTCCCAGTTCATGGTGGGGTAGTTGAAATCGCCCATTATTAGCCTGTTGGATTGTACCCTAATATTTTCCAGTGTATCAAGAAATGAGGAGTGGGAATCCTGAAGCATGGTGGGGGATCTTTAGCAAGTTACAATTTGGATTGCGGTTTTGCCCAGAGTTAGTTGCATTTGGATAATCTCGGATGCATTATGCTGAGCAACTAGCCTGTAGGTGTGGATATCCTTAATGAATATGGACACACATCTGCCTTTAGTGTTTTGGTCCAGGTTAGGTGGCCAAAAGGTGTGGTATGAGTTATAGCCTGGTAATGCAGGGGTGCTCTCTGGAGCCTTGAACCAGGTCTCTGTCACTGCACAGAAGTCAGTGTTCTCCCTTTTAAGGAGTGCCTCAAGTGAATGCATTTTGAGGTTTAGACTTCTAGCATTAAGTAGCATTACCCTCAGATTTTACTTGCTTGTACCTGTTATGGTGGTGAATTTGTCATTTGATCCTTGCCTAAAAAAGGCACTATAGGGGTGGCAAGAGCCTTAACCAGTATCTAGAATCCCCGGGGCAACAGGTACAGGCCATCTCTTACAAAGCATCATAGTCTGTCGACCTTGTCGTCCAAGGCAGACATATACTGAATCCCCTTAGAATGACACCAGAAGCTTAGCCAATTGTTGAAGTCAGTCATTTTGTCCTTACACTGTGGTATCATTCTGGGTGATGGCAAGATGCTGCTCAGGGCTAGGGTCATACCTGCCTGGGCTGTAAGATCCGAGAGCTCCTCAATGTCTCTTTTCATGTAGTCCAGGGAGGTACATCTCAGGTCATTCACACCAACATGGAGAATGACAGAGTCATATTTGTACTTGTTGTGGAGTGACCTAAGTGCCTGCATTATGTGGCGGATCCTGACACCCGACATGCAGCTGACAGTAACTTTCTCCTTGTTTAGTCTGGTGAGTGGAACATCAGTGTACCTGACTATAGAGTCACCTATGACTAGAGTGTTGGGTACATTTTATGCCTCATGGGCTGTGGTTGAGTGGCACACTGAGTTTGTGGGCTGTGTGTCATTTGGGTTGTGTTGGGGGATGAAGGTTGCTTGTGTCAATTTTTATTGAGAGCCTCCATGAATGTAGGTGTGTGTTTTGTGTTGCTATGTGTGTGTTTTGGTGGTGTAGGTTTTGAGGGACTATGTGATGAGTGTGGCATGATGCAAGTGTTTGCCTTCTCCTCTTGACTGTCCAGTCCAGTCTTGGGTGAAGAAAGCTTTGGTTCTAGTTTGGCTATATAAGTGCATCTCTCACAGGTTGTAGTGTTGGGGGGTAGGAGGAGAAGGTTGTCTGTGTACATGACGAATTGCTGCATTGCCCCAAGATGCCCAGATTCATCAGGTAGACAGGAAAAAACACTGGGAGCTGACCTTTAGACATGCCTGGATAGATGCTTATTTATTAAGTACTAAAAACTGTTTTCCTATAGACAAGTGAGGAAAGTTGAGTGCGGTAGTAATTTGTAGCTTATTTAGTGCTTACAATGAGTTCTGAACAAGTGCTAAGCTCAAAGAAACAGATTTGAGTGTTAAAATTAAAAAACTGACTAGTTCTAAAGGAAAATTTGAAGAGCATACTTTAGGACGCCTGGAATAGTTTAACCCTAGCTAACCGTTGATGCATAAAATTTATTTTTTTTAATATAACAGTAGCAAATGAGCAAGCTGATTTAAACAAATTGACCAATAAAAAGCTAAAAACTGAGCCCCATTCCAGCAGTCTTCGATCAGACAAGTTCAAACTGCCACTAGGGTACAGGGGAACCTTCTCCAAAAAAAGATGGTCTGGATTAGGACTCAAGTTATACAAACAAAGCTAAATTCAGCAGGTCTGAATTTAGTCTATGCTGCAGCAAATAAGGCGCACCAGTTTCAGAAAGAAACAGTTCAAATAAGCAGGCACAATAAGCCTTTAACCAGAAATTTCAAGTACCCCCATATCCCCTGCTAATTATACACACACACACACACACACACGGAAAGGTAATATTCCCCTACACAGAGACTGTCAGTCTCACACACCTGTCAAGCAGCTGTCTAGTCAACTACACACTCAACATTTGTTATGCATATTTATATGTGTGTGTGTATATATATATATATATATATATATATATATATATAAATTATATATATATATATATATATATATATATATTTATATACATACATATAGCCAGGAAAGCTTGGACTGTTTGATGAATCAATGGCTGCTATGCTCCATGCCCTGTTAAGGTCAATTTGGGAATTGTGTCACTGTGAAGCATTTGAGGGTTTCCATCTGTCAGCATATTAGTCTGTGTATTCATGTTACAATGCTATGTTTTACATGGGCAAGACTGAAAGAAAATTTAAAGCCAACATTAGTGAGCATCTTAGACACATACAAGATGGCTGGGAAGGTAATGCCTTAGCGAGACATATTACAGGGTTTCCACAACATGAATTTAAGTTCATTATATTGGATTGTGTGTGGTACCTAGAATTCGTGGGGGGGGTATGGCCCTACCTATTATAAAAATTGGAACTCGCATGGCAGTTGAGACTGAATTCCATGTACTGGCCAGGACTGAATGACAACCTGTCGATTAGTAGCCTTTTAAAATTAAAAGCCCTTATAAGACATTGAACTTGTAGTAATAGGGTATGTGAAGGTAATAGTGTACTGGTTATTACACTTGTTTCATACGTTAAAGGTTCTGGGTTCAATTCCTAGTAGAATCTGTTCATTTACCTATCATTATTTTTACTGTTTAACAATTTTAGTTGTTTATCTTTTATTAGCACATTTACTGGGGTAATAGAATGCTACATTTAATTATATTATATTAAATGGATTGGTTTTATTATATTGTTTAATTTTTTTTTAAATATCCATGATATATAATATATTTTTGAACTTGAATACTGCTGCTATCTGACTTTGTTTCAGGACATACTGTTGCTTTAAACTTTTTAAGTCTATTTCAGGATATGATGCCATCCTTACAGGGTTTAAAACAAAATGAGCTGTTTTAGAATTTGTATCTGATGAAGTCTTTGTAATTTTGGAATATTGAGACGAAAGCACTTATATATTTTATTGTTTATTAAATAAAAATGTGCTTGGTGGTTTTAAGAAGTGGTCTGCCTCCTCTACACTCATTTTTGTGGATTTATTTGTTGAATTGGTTTTGAATTCTTTCGTGGTTTTGGTTGAGTATGGAGGCAGGACGGAGCAGCACTTCACTTGCTGGTTCACAGCAGCAGTTGAGTGGAACATCGAACAATGCAACACTGGATTTAGCTATTTTAATCCAGCAATTTATGGAAAGGATGGATCATTTAGAGCAGCAGGGTTTGTCTCAAGTTACTATTCACCCCACCCCAGGGGGTTTGAGTGAAGCTTGTAACTTATCTGGTACTTCTATTCAACATAATACAGCAGCAGTGTTAAACAAGTCTACTGAGAGAGCAAAAAGGCAACCTTCAGCAGTTGGGATGACTGTTCCATCTACACAAATGGAAGATGGACAACTAGAGGTAAATGACAATTTTAGAACTAGCATATTAGTAAATACGAATGTATCTAATATGCCATCGCTAACGGACTGGTTAAAGAATGATGGTTGCTTAACTAACAAGAGTAAAAATAGTAAAACAATTTACATAACCAGTTGAGCGAACTGGGTCATTGTCTACTTAAGATAAAGAAATTGCAAATGGACAACATGTTTTTTAAGGAATGTATACAACAAAGAACTGTTCCTAAGGGCCTTTGTATGTGGCATTATCTGACTGGGCTTGTTGCAGGCTCAGATTTTCACAAAGAACTTACTGAATTTTTTGACAAAATTGGGTTAGACTGTATGCAAATGGTAATTGACTATAATAGCAGTGTTATTGAGACTTTAAATAATGAAGTAACATTAATGGACAAGTCAATTACCCAAAACCCAGCTTTTTCTACTAACAAGTTTGAATATTGTCATATATTTCTGACTATAGATGAACAAATGTTAATAATTAAAAATAAAAAATTGAAAAAGCTTGTCAGGGATGAGAAAGAGTATGCTAACCATACAGCATTCCCTAGACCCCCCCATCCCAAGAATGGCAACACAGCAAAAGAGGGTGGGAAGGGTCTGACAATAATGATGATATGGCTAATAATGATGACCCAGATACATTTGATGAAGATTTTTTAGACAAAGAACACCCCCCCCTCCGAGATGGTCGGAATGAATAAAGAACTAGCAGACATTCCAACAAACCCGGGGGAGGGGTTGTTTCAACTACTACCAGTTGAGGAGAGGTACATCCAACAATCAGGGAATGACCAGGAATTCCTGTAGAGGGTGATAGTGACATTAATATCTGAGAACAATGGAGGGGGGCATAATGCCTTACCACCATTAAAATTATGTAACAACTCTGAGAATGATTTCAAAGTATACAATTTTTCAGACTTGATTTTGAATGAAACTATGTGTGACATTTTTGCAAAAGGATTTACTTTTGTTCCTGATAGATCTTTTGATTTCGTCCATACATTAATGGACTTAAAGCTTTATATCAGGAAATTAAATTTGAATGTTCTGTTTAATAAAATTGAATCAGTTAGTGACCCTTTCAGGATTTCAAGCACATATAATCCACCACTACACCCCACCTTAATTTTTTTGAAAGGGTGTGTGAACTCGATCTAAGAGAGTTACACAAAAAAGTCTGGAATGGGAACAGGATACATATGAACTTGAATTTGGAAGAGAATTTTGAGCTTGAATTCCTACTCCATAACAATGGAGTGAGAATAATGAAACCAGACAAGGGGGGGGTAGTAATTATGAATAAAGTGGATTATAATAATAAGATGCATGGGATCTTGAACACTGACACATACACTATGAGATCCTTGAATGAAATGAATGTAGCTTATAGGAGAATTAAAGGGTTCATCCAAGATATGTTTATTGATGGTTTAATCACTATTAATGAGTTGCACTACCTCACGATAGATTTTCCCACTATCCCATGTATTTTTAGTATTCCAAAAATACATAAGGATATGTACCAACCACCTATGTGGCCTATTGTTGACGCCAGAGGCTCTATTTACCTATCCCTTGGCAAAGTATTTGGACAAGGAATTAAGTAAATTTGTATGGGATGAGCCTAGTGTCTGTATAGATTCATGGGACTTTCTAAGGAAAATTAATGACATCAGTTGTAGTAAAGAATGCCTGTTGGTCAGTATTGATGTGGTTAACCTGCACAGTGTGATACCATATGACATTGGTTCACAGTGGTTTTGTGAATATCTCCATTCTAAAAATCTAGCACAGGATAGGGTTAACCTTTTTGAACAGATGCTGGATTTTATATTAAGGAACAACTTCATATTATTTGAAGGACAATGTTTTCTTCAGAAAGAGGGAGTGGCAATGGGCTCCGCTTGTGGGGGCCTATATGCCAATATTGTCATGCTTGAGTGGGAAAAACAATATTTAAAGACATCTGAATATTTTCAATTTTGTAAGACATACATGCATTATTTGGACAATATGTTTATACTGTGGAAAGGACCTAGAGATACATTGAATGCTTTCCTGGAATATATTAACACCACAACTAGTTTTCTAAAATTCACGTATTCAATAAACGACACAAATATAGCATACTTGGACATCCTTTTAAGGAAGGATAATGTTGCAAACAGGTTTCTAGCAAAGATTTTCCGTAAAATACATACTCCAATAGTTTTTTACATTTTAGTAGTCACCCATTCAAACAAAAACGGGCAGTTGTAAAGGGGCAGTTTGTCCGTGCTGCCCGTATAACAACTGTATGGGAGACATATATTGAGGAGTGTAATTTGCCGAAACAAATGTTTCTCAAGAGAGGTTACCCAAGTTTGTTAATCGACCAAATATGATGTCATCCTTACAGGGTTTAAAACAAACTGGGCTGTTTTAAAATTTGTGTCTGATGAAGTCTCTGTAATTTTGTAATATTGAGATTAAAGTGCTTATATATTTTATTGTTTATTAAATAAAAAATGTGCTTGGTGGTTTTAAGAAGTGGTCTGCCTTCTCTACACTAATTTTTGTGGATTTTATTAGAAATAGTAAGTAGGCATCATACCCCTCAACCTCTTAGCACAAGAAATCTGGACAAATCCTGATATAATGTGGTTCAAAAGCCCAAAAATAGGGACACATTTTAAATATTGCTGTTATAAACTTAGAAAGTTGTTATAACAATAGAATTTGTGTTAGAATGGATTTTCTGAAGGATATGAAGTCTTGAACTCAAATGCATGTCATTATTTAGTGAATTTAATCCTTAGATCATCTCAGTGATTTGTCAAAAAACACAATTTTTATGAGGAACAGACCAAAAATATGAGGCAAAAAAATCTGGACATTCTGCGAAAATCTGTACAGCTGAGAGTTATGACTACTAGGCAATACCTCTCAACCTCTTAGCACAGAAAATCTGGACAAAGCCTAAAATAACAGGGAGGGGGAAATAGACCCAAAAATGGGGATAGTTTTTAAGTATTTGTCTTATAAACTTGGAAAGTTGCTAGAATAAAAGGTTTTGTGTTATCATACATTTTCTAAAGGATATAAAGTCTGCACCCAAATGTATGTCATTATTTACAGATTTCAGTTCTTACTCATTTGCTAGAAAACCACAAATTTTATGAGGATCAGACCAAAAGCATGAGGCAAAAATCTGGATAGTATTTGAAAATCTGGACAGTTCAGAGGTATGATGGAAGGAGAGATGCAGGATAAAGTAGTTATGTGCTGATCCTTGCATAAGAGAATCCATTAATGGGAGCATGCACCCAGACAATTTCAAAATGGGAAGACTGTCGACAAATAGGCGATCGTCAGTTCTCACAGCTGTGTCTACTGTTTTTCAGCATAATGTCATCCTTGCATCTGTGATTGTATTTTAGGCACATTTTATAACCACATTACCGTGGCATCTGTGAGTAGGAGGGTATAAGATCTGCTTTGAAGGTAGAATCTTTTTTTGTCTGATAGTAACTCCCTGTTAAAATTGTATACACATATATTTGTCTAGTATTTAAGCCCTTTAGTTTGCATTATTCAGATTAAATCAGTTACAAAACCCAGAATCAACTTACAGAATGCTGTCCGACTTGATTTGTTAATTGTCAAACGTTTGCTGACGAAGTCATAAGTGCATTCTTAAACTTCCAGCTGTTAAACAGTACAGAAATTTTTACATTTTGTTTAGTGGCAACCATGGCATTTGAGGAAAGGTTACTGAAGTTACAGCAATATTACTTTCATCTAGATCTTAGAAATAGCAGGTTACGTTTCCAAATTCATATAGTATGATGCTTTAATGGGAATTCATAAGATTAATGTTCACCTTAAACCACTACTGTCTTCAACATTTCCCAGCCTTGGTGTGTGTGAGTGACAGTGCAACAGATTTGCATAAGAATACGCTACAAAAGAAACCAGGTGGGCACACTTCTTTGCATGTTGTTATTTATACTCTGGTAAATTTCATTGCACTAGAAATGAAATGCTGCCGTGTTTAGTAGTGTCTCTCTTTTCTGTATTCTGTTCACTTGACAGTTTAAAAAATCAACATCTGCTCACATGGGATGACAAACTGTGTCATCATTTAAGTCAGAGCTTGAGTTAAGCTACAGAACAATCAAGTCTGAGACAATTTTGTCTGGCATCTTTAACTGCTTAATTTTATTTGACATGTTAAACATTTACATTATTACCATCGGTGACTTGGTGGATACTACTGTCTTCTGTGCTTTTTAATTGCACACCTAAACCTCTGACAGATACTCAGACCAGTAAAACTGCAACACTCCAGGGACCTGTAATGGTGATTTTCTTTCTTCAGTGGAAGGAAAAGTAAAAGAACAGAAAAAAGAAAGGCAGGCAACAGATCAGTCTGTTCCGTTGATCTGTTTTTACTGTTGAACTGATAATGACAACCTTAAACATTTACGAGAGAATTGTTTGTCCTCTTTGTGATACTGGTAGCCATTATAGAATTTTTTTCTTGATCAGAGAATCATCAAATGCGAAGACTCTTCATTTGCGGAATGTTAAAAATGTAATTAGACTATGCATCTTAATTGCACGATCTACGTGTAAAAGTAGCCCAGGCAATGATATTTCCTTTTTGTTTTTTATCTGATATTGTATGTGCTTACTTAATCTATTCCTAATGTGCAGAATATTCTGTGTGACTTTACTGTTATACCACCAAGTGGACAGTTTGCTTTTCCTTTCTATTCAGTACCTGTTCTTTCAACTTGGCAATAATCATGTTATGCTTTTTTAATATATTCTTATCTTCCTTTGTTGTTGTTGTTTTTTTTAATTCTACAATATAAAAATGGTACTGTGTTACTGTAATGTTCTCTGAAAATTTGCATTGCAGTCTTATGTGAACTCCTTACTTACAAAGAGAAGGTCACAGTGAGCTGTCTGTCTGGAGCCAAGATCTGTCAGATCATGCATGCACTTAGGTCTTTAAAATACAAGTACCAGTATGACACAGTCATAGTCCATGTGGGCGTAAATGACCTAAGACGTACCTCACTGGACTATATGAAGAGAGACATGATGGAGCTCTCAGATGGGTATGAATCTAGCCTTGAGTAGCATCCTACCTTCACTAACGATGATGCCACAGTACTAGAAAAAATGATTGACTTCAACAATTGGCTTAGTTTCTGGTGTCACAGCAAGGGGATCCAACATCTGTTAGCCTTGGGATGACATAACTGACAAACCACAATGCTTTACTGGAGATGGTTTACACTTATCACCACTTGGCTTCCAGATACTGACAAAAACTTTATCTCTCCCCATAGTGCCTTTCTTAGGCTGCACCAAGCTTTTAAACCCTCCAACATAACAAACATCATTCACAACTAGCTAAAGATACTGCTGCTCAATGCGCAGAGTTTAAATTAAAAAAAAATGCAGTTCCTGGTTCAGAACCATGGCAAGCATCCCAGCTATTAAAGGCTAGAATGCCTTTCATTCTTCTCAGCTCAAGATAAAACAAAGGGAGGAGGTGTATCAGGACAAGTACACTGCTAGACTGGTCCAACAAAATGATTCGCTTGAGCTGCTTCATGCCCATTTAACCATAGCAGCAAACCCCTATCATATCCTTGTTATCTACAGATCTCCTAACATGAGTCTGGAAGACCATGCCTCTTACCTAAACCTACTGGAATCTCTTAACATTCAGCCAAACACCATACTTATGGGTGACTGTACCTACCCCTACATAAACTGGGAGACTTATAAGACCCATAATTCATTTGCTCAGAGGTTTGTAGAGTTCATCAATGCAAACACCCTGGAGTAACTAGTTAGCTCCCCAACTAGCGGTACAAATATCCTACTCCCAGTACTCACAAACATGGGGGGATACTGTTCCTCCCATGCATTAACTCATCCCTGATAAAATCTGACCACAAAATTGATGATCTTTAGTATTAAAGTTAACCTAGAACCCCCATCATACTCCAAACCTGTTAAGAACTTCTTTGCTAAGTCCAGCTACCTCAAACTAAGAGACAGCTTATTAAACTTCTAACCTCTCTGAACCCGGATGACACTGGGGCCTACTATGAGCTATACACAAAAACACTGCAACAACCACAAAGATAGCTGAATAGAGGAGACATTACTTTTCCAAGTCAAACATATGATTACTGGCAAAATAAACTATCCTGCTGGACCCTTAGCATAAATAGGATATTCAACAAAAGGAAAAAAAATTCTCTCCAAAGCCAAGAAGAAACAGATAAAACAGTGGTAAAAGACACTCACCGGTCTAAATAAGCAATTAGAGAGCTGGTTGAATCTGCCAAAGCAAACTATAAGGCAAAGATAGCCTCCCAGGGGAAAGATAACCATAAGCCTTTTTTTTTTAATTATGTTGATAACCTCAGGGGAAATGCTCAGCAATGTGCCAAGTTAATCATGAACTGCAATACTTACACCTAGCCTGAAACTATAGCAAATCTACTGGCTGATAAGTTTTAGTTCAAACTTCTTGCCCCATTGCCTCCTACCTAAAGAAGTACCCGCAACCACCCCCATACTGATCATTATGAGGGAACAGGTCCTTCCTGCACTTGCTAAAGCCAAAAACACAGCCTCCATGGGTCCTGACAACATTCCAAGATGCTTCTTAAATAGCTTAAAATAGAATTTATCAGGGCCACTAAAAAAACATCTTTAACCACAGCCTCCATACAAGATTTGTCACAGAGGAATGGAGGACTGCAGCAGTCATCTCTCTGCACAAGGGGGGCCTATATAATGACCCAGAGAACTACAGCCCCATAAGATTGAACAGTTTTATCTGCAAGGCCATGGAGAGAATGATCATGGACCTGATCAATAATAACATAGGAAATCTTCAAGCACTGGAACAGACCCAGTTTGGCTTTGTTAAGTGGAGGTCTTACCTGCTTAATCTGGTGGACATCTTTGAAAAAGTCACCAGGGCCACGAATGGGGGTGAAATGGTATACACTGCTTATCTAGACCTGGCAAATGGTTTTGACACAATCCTTCACTCGGGGATCGTATATAAACTTACTGAGTTAGGGATAAACCCCAAAATCATCAGATGGGTAGTAAACTGGCTCACTGCCAGGATACATGTTGTCCAGCTAGGCATATTCTCTTCCTATAAGAAACCTGTTATTAGTAGTGTCCCACAGAACTCAGTGTTGGCACCCCTCCTGTTTAGTATATACTTCTCTGAAGTGCAGGCCAATGTTGGGGCCTCTGGCTTACTAAGTTTACTGATGACTGTAAGCTGGGAGCAATCAATGAATCCCCAAATCATGTTGACATTCTATAAACAAGCCTAAAAATGACAAACAACTGGTGCCAAAACCATGGTCTGAGCCTAAATGCTAAAAAATGTGTAATTACACATTTTGGTTAATCAGATATCCCTGCAAATTATAATATTAATAGCACACTCCTAAAAGTATACCCATTGGTGAAGGACCTAGGAACACAGATATATGGTAACCTAAACTTTGACCACAAGGTAGCTTCAGTAGTGAGGAAATCCTTCTGTGTGGCTGAGCTTATAAGTAAAGGCATGGCATCAAGTTCAAAGGAAGTCATAGTGCCATTGTACTCGGCCCTCATCAGGCTGATAATCAAGTACAGTGCTCCCTTCTGCATGTACCTAACCAGGCACTTACACCAACTGGAGTGGCTCCAGAGGACTCTGACTAAAAAAGTACAAAATGTAAGACACGTCTTATGCAGACCAACTGAAGACCGTATACCTTTACTCCATCTCTTATCGTTTAATGAGAGGTGACTTATACCTGACTTGCAAGGCATTCTCTCATCCAGCCCTGATGAAAATGTTGCATATTTGCAAGAAAAATTAGCATTCCATGGACCTGAACCTTATTGTAACTCTAACAGAACTTGCTGAAGAGAGAAATATGTATCCCAAAGGCTGCCTCATCTATGGAATAAACTTCCCTTCTTCATAAAAGAAAGTGTGTCCCTCATTCCCTTCAAAAAGAAATTGGATAAATGGATGGGGAACCGTAAGTTCATTCCCAAGTTACTGTCCATATCCCTCATGAACAGAGGTGGTCTATAAAATTATCAGGGCTCCAACACCCAAAGACCCACTACACCAATACTACCCCATCCCATATCTGGGATATTAAGATATAATATTGTCATATACTTGGTATTATTGGCTAGGACAGTAAAGGATCTTGTGCCATTAGCCTAGTAATCACGAATGCCTATGAACCTACGATCCTATGAATCTACATATACATCTACATTAACTACATGCTGTTGTAAGATGCAGTACTTCTGAGCTTTCCTATTTTTGACTGAACACAAATACATCTTAAGTATAAATACTCAAGGCTGATAAATCTTAATTGTAACTGTAAATATAAAGGTAATCTTTTATGTGTATTATTCATACTAATGCTAAGTAATCAGGTAAAGCAGGTCAGGAAGATGAGGTTATTTTATAAAGAGATTGACCTATAATGCCACAAGTGTAATTGAATGTAGTTTTTTTGTTTCTTCATATTTAAAATCATAGCATTAAGAAATTATATATATGAATATGAGACTGTTGAAAAAAATACAGTGGCTTCCTGATGCTGGTTTCTTTTTTTCAGCGCCAACATTTCATGTAATCCATTTTATCTAGACTGGCAGTGCAGAAGATTATGGAAATTAGTTGATAATGAGTTGCTCCGTGAAGTCCAGAGTTTGATTCTTTCACCCTCTATTTATGTAGTGTGTGACGCTGAGCAAAATAATTAGAGACATTTCTCACGGAGTGCACCTGAAAATGGGCAGCTGTGTCTTGTGGTCTTACCCTAAAAAAATGAAATAATTATACACCCTCAGATGGCTGGGAACAGACAAGGTTAAAGGATCAGATACATAGGTTCATAGGTAGGTACTAGGCTATCGGCCCAAGGGCTTATGCCACCCAAGAAAGTTATTTTCCAATGCCACTGTCCAGCAGAGACACAGAAGTGATCCTCAGGGTGTATTTCCTATTTCCCATCCACTCATCAAGATTTTTCCAGAGTACAGGAAGTCTCTGGGACAGAAATCTATCCCTCCAGCATGTCCTGTTTATTGTGCTGAGAAGGTTTAGGTCCCTAGAGCGTGTAGCTCGGGGGGATTGGGATTTCTTTAGGTGTAGCATGTCCAACAGCTCTGGGTTTGACCCTTTATATGTTTGGCAGAGATCACCTTGGAGTAGGCAATATGCTACATAGTAAAGCTGGAGTTTTTTGAGGTGGTCAGTGTAGGGCATTTGTTTGAGGCCAGTAATCCTTTTTGTGAGGTACTTCTGTGGCCATTCCAGCTGCTGCAGATATTTTGTGAGGTACTTTCCAAAAGGGGTGTTGCACTCTATAATGGGTCTAATGAGTGACGAGTAGAGGGGGAACAATGACCTCTTTTTTACTGGATGAAAACCCTTTTATGATGAGGTGTGCCATGTAGAAGGACTTCCTGACTACTGTGGCAATGTGACTATCAAAGGAGAGACTACTGTCCACCTGGGTCCCAAGGTCTCTTATCATGCATTCAGCATGAAGTAGATTGCTGCCTATGTGGTAGTACATGGGTACAGAGTTTTTACCAAAGGGGATGACACTGCACTTTTTGGCATTGAGCTTGAGGCCATGGCTCTGACACCTGGCATCTGTCTCAGTGAGGCCCTTCTGTAGGATGTCCACATCATTTGGGAACTTGACTATGGCTCCTAGTTTGCAGTCATCTGCGAACTTCGTTAGCCAGAGGCCTTCTGTGTTAGCCTATATTTCAGAGAAGTAGATACCAAATAGGAGAGGTCCCAGGACAGAACCCTGTGGTACTCCACTTTTCACTGCTTTGAGGTCAGATTTGGAGTCTGCAACTTTTACAGTGTGGGTTCTGTCAGTGAGCCAGTTGGCAACCCATCTTGTGATGTAGGGATTTATACCTAGTTTAGTGAGTGTAGCTATAATTCCATGTAATTTATTGAGAAATATGCCCTAGTAACTCAGAAATACATCACTGGACATTAGTACAGCAGGTGATACACAGTAAATATGCAAAAGATTGACACATCATAAGTAAAAGTGCAGTAATGATTCACATACAGTTGTGAAGGAGTCATTGTTTGAATTAAAGAAAGGTCTGAGAAGCAGCATAACAAGAAAAAGTTGAAGATGTTTTTTTGGAAGCACTGTAGTGTGGCTGCTGTAATTTTGGCATTGCAACTACATACTGACCCTGGCATGCAAATATCAACTGTTCAGATAGAAGTATGACATATGATTGAGCTTATTGTACCAGGACTTCATACTGCACAAGCGTAACCATGAAGAAAAAAGCTTATATAAGATGCAGATGCTTTCTGCAGTATGCATGAATGGTTGTAGAGCACAACAAAGTTGTGTCTTTATTTCTGAAATATGCTGCACATTCCTTACTCATTAACAGAGATCTGCATTTGTGCCCTGCAATCTCTCTGTGTGATGAAGACAGTGGCATATACCTACACATTGCATTGAGCTTGCACATAGTACTATTGGGATATAAAACACATAACTCCGTACCCTTCATTTTGTATTATGCTAGCTGCTGTACACATCATGCAGTACAGAATTGTGAGTGCAAAGTGATTCTCAGCTGTACATCCTGCTGTTGCTGTTTTCCTGCTGCAGAGCACTTTGTGCAATAGATTCAGTTTTAGAACATAGACCAGTTCATTGTCAGCCATTCTCAGATGCAAATTCAAATAAGCACTCACACAAAATAAAATAATACAAATAAAGTACTCCTTCCCATCACCACTATTCATGTATTGTCATGCTGAGGTTATACAACCTTGGAGAAAAGAGTGGTGCAGTCCTTTAGTATATACTCGTAGTGAAGTTCTGAGTCTTAACCATTGGTACGCACCTTTATTATTGTTGACTTTGAATTAGTCAACATGCAGAAAGTAAATACATTAACTATGCAGTTAGGTATTTAGTATTATTGTCCTTTTTACTCTAGTTAATATGATGCCCCCCCCATAACTTACATGTTATCATGGTGCTGTTGTAAAGCCATGCACTCTCCTTAAATGTTTGTATTACCAAGTGCTGTGGGCTGGATTCAGAAATGTGATGTGATGTCATGTGTATACTGGGCTTTAAGATTTTGTGATGGTATAATTATAAGGAAGTTATAACCACTCAAGACTCTGTCCAAGAAGTTGATAGAACAGAGTTGTTACAGTATAAAAAACAAATTCAGGGATGATGTTTTCAGGTTGGTGACTAATTGTGGTAGTAATATAGGGTGTTTCAAGTGTCTTATCCACAAACACTGGGACATCTTTATAGCAGATAACAAAATATGTGAGTTAGTTCCTGCACATTGTTTATTTGCTTACAGAAGAGGTAAAATTATTGGTAATTACTTTAATCATTACAAGAAAAGTGTTAGACATAAAATGGGCACACAGAGAACAGTATATTGCATCCCTGTGGTAGGTTGCCAGCCATGTAGGCATAGTTCTGCATGTAAGTATGTTTTGAAAACAAAACTGTTTACATCTAGGAATACTCCCAAAGCTTTTGATATCCTTTGTTTTGGTACTTGCTGTTCTAACTGGGTAATTTATGTAGCTACTTGCACATGTTCAGCTTTTTATGTAGGACAGATGTCCAGACAACTTAAAACTCTGAGTTTTGAACATATGAGTGACATTAGAAATGGCCGCCTGTCTAATGCATTATATAAATATGTCCAGAAACGTCCTTCTGCTGTGTTTAATTTCACTATTATTGACAGGATTAATCTAGTTTCATGTAATAAGTTAGGTAGGCATGGTATCCTGAATAATAAGGAATATTCCTGGATAGTGAGATTGGGGGCTTTATATTCACTGGGGCTCAATGAAGTGATGCTATCTCTTTAAATGTGTGGTGATTCTTTAGTGGTCTGTTATTACTTGTATATTTAAATGTGGCATTGCTGTTTGGAACTTTAACACAGATGAAGGCATGGAGTTTCCGAAACCGGTCTGTTCCTTCATGAAATAATATTAAATATTAAATAAATGGTTTTGCTGATTTGAAGTGCTGGCTGCTGTTGTTTGGATTCATCATTTTGCCTTTGCACTTGGCTGTACCTGCACAACCTTTTATATTCAATGACTGATCTACACAAAGGGGACCTATCAATGGTCCCAGGGAACTAAAGAGCAATAACTTTGACTATTCATATATAAAAGGTCATAGGAAGAATTATCATGGACCTAATTAACAAGGACATAGGAAATCTTCAAACACTGGATCCATCCATGTTCAGATTTGTCAAGAGCAGTTCATGCCTACTTAACCTCGTAGACTTCTTTGAGAAGGTCACTAGAGCCATGGATGAAGGTAAAATGGTGGATATTGCCTACCTCGACCTTGCAAAGGCATTTGACACAATAACTCACTCAGGTATTATAGACAAACTCACAAATTTAAGCATAATTCCCTATATCACCCAATGGATACCCAAGTGGCTCACAGATCGAACACATGAAGTTAGAGTGGAGGGATCCATTTCCACCAAGAGGGCTGTTACTAATGGTGTCCCACAGGACTCAGTACTGGGACCTCTCCTTTTTGGAATATACTTTTCTGAAGTCAAGGCAAATGTAGAGTGCCTTTGGCTGACCATATTTGCTGATGACTGCAAGCTGGGTGCAGTCACTGAATCCCTAAAAGATGTGGATATCTGCTATGCAGGTCTGGCACAAACGATTAACTGGTGCAAGAGCCATGGCCTAAAACTCAGTGCAAAAATGTATAATTATACCCTTTGGGAAGACAACCACCCCTGCAAATTACATACTGATAGCAAGAGTAGACGCAGTGTTAAGGGATTTGAGAACTCAGCTTGACAGTAACTTGAACTTTGATTTGCATGTGTCCATAGTGTGAGAAAATCCTTCTACATGGCACAGCTTATAAGTAAGGGCATGGCATCCAGATCTATGGATATTATAGTCCCACTAAACTCAGTCCTAATTAGACCAATAATTGAGTACATAGCACCCTTCGTCTTGTACCTGAGCAAGCATTTGCGATGGCTGGAGGGGCCACAAAATTTCCTCACTAAAAAATACAGGGTGTAAATAATGTGTCCTATGTGGGCCACCTCAAATTCCTGTCCCTGTACTCGGTCTCCTTCAGACTACTGAGGGACGATCTATGCCTAACCTATAAGGCATTCTGTTGCCCAGCCCTGGTGGATCTACTACATATTCACAAAACAAACAACACTAGAATTTCCCAATATCAGGACCTAAACCTTGTCTATGACAAAAGCAAAACATGTTGAAGGGATAGGTATGTATCCCAGATACTGCCCCTTCTCTGTTGCTATGCTGATAACCCAGTTTGTCAGTTCAGCTTGTCAGGTAGTAACTCCTACTACTTCAGTGCTTTGAGCTCTCAACATGTATCATGTTGTACTACAGTAATAGTATTAGAATGTAGAATAACAGCATACTTTCCTGGCAGATGGACGGTACCTAGAAAAAGCCATCATATTTTCCACCATGGCTTCAGTTTGCTCTGTCATTGTCTTTGTCCATTGCACCATTTTTCTGCTATGATTCCATTTATTTTCTTGTCAAATATATACTGTAAATTCATAAAACTGTACCTTTCATGCCTCCTGAGCCTGAGCTCATTGCTTACCTTAGCATTGTGCGAACCTTTTTGTTTCAGTTTTAAATATTTCATGGTCATCAGAACAATGCATTTTTGTTTAGGTAGTATAGATTCATTTTTCAATTCCTAACAATACTTAGTGATTTGTTTTTGTTAAGTTCCTTTTGTGTATTAGAGATGAATCTGTGGTCTGAATATCACAATAGATTGTCAATAGTGTAACTCGGAGATGCACAACTTGTCCTTCTCTCCCATTCATTCATCTGTTTTATTTATTTTTTTTGGTTTGTTTACTGAGGTATACAGCACTAATGAATGTTAGCCATTTCTAGGCTCAGCTTGAGAAGAGTGCAGCAAATGCTGAAGCAAAACATACAGAATTTTTACAAAAAAAAAATCAAAAACTTTATATATATATATATATATATATATATATATATATATATATATATATATATATAAATAATACAGAAATACATATATGCATGTTCAGAGACACACACACAGATACACACACAGTCCAGGAAACCATTAAGGAGATTAGCCCAAATTCCCAACTGCCCCAAAGCACTGCCTGGTTAAGTGATTTACATGAGGCTCACACAGTAGGTAAATGAAGGTGTAAAGATTCAAGCCCTGTATATTTGGAACCGGAAGCAGCACATTAACAAGTCAGTTTTACTCCTCTGCACTAACTAGCAGTGTGAGTATCACTCTCCTTCTATGCCCAATTCACGCTAATTATATTTGATGTTAATCTTCAGTTTTTCTGGTCTTTGATTTTTACTTAGACAACACACTACATTTTTTCCTGCCTTTGATGAGAATTCTTTCTTTACTGCTCACACACAAATCATGTCCATATAAATTTCCTTTTTAGAGTTTAGAGTTTATACCATGTTCACAGGAAGTCACATCAGCATTTTCATCAAATACTGGAATGTTGCTCGTTCATAGATTCATTGGTATTTATTAGGCTAACTACCCCAGAGAGCCATTTTAAGCCTAGTATTGCTTCTCAAATGTAACTGCCAGGGTGATACTATAGGGTTGTTTTATCAGATATAGGTAGACTTAGGCATGGGTGGTCAAGCACTAACAGATTGCCTCTATCTATTAGCTACATAGGTACCAGACCAGGAATAAATTTCCATTTTCCCATCCACTGGTCCAAGTCATGCTTGAACTGGGTTAGGGAAGAGATCTGCCTGACGTGGCTGGAAAAGGGGTGGTCTGTGAGAGACATACCTTTCACTTCAGCATATGTCCCAGGTGAGGTCTAGGCCCCTTGATCAGGTAATTGTGATGCTGTTTGTTTTGTGGATGTGCAGCTGATCCATCACAGCTGGATCAGAGGATACTTTGTAGGTCAGGTATATGAAATTTCTTGGCAACCTGTAGGATACTGAGTACAGAGGCAGGGCTTTGAGATGATCCTTGTACATGTTGCTTATATCCTGTGTTCTTTAATGTAGAACCTCTGTGGATGCTCCATTTGTTGCATATGCCTAGTCAGGTGCAAACTGAAGAGGGTGTTTTACTTAATGATTGGCCTGATGAGGGCTGAGTGTTGCAGAACAATGACATCTTTGGACCTAGCTACCATGCACTTGCTTATAAGTTGTGCAACATAGAATTAATTCCTTACCATTGTAGAAACATGATGGTCAAACGCCAGATTACTGTCTACATGTGTTCCCAGATCCCTGATCACTGCGTCTGCTCTTAAGGTTGTATTTTCAATATTTTATTTTTCAGGGTAAGACATCTTTCCAAAGGATACTATTATGCATTTCTTAGCATTGAGTTTTAGAACATGAATCTGATACCAGTTGTTTGTCTCTGGCAGGCATTCTGGGATGTTATTTATGGCATTGGAGAATTCTATGACTGCACCCAGTCTGTAGCTGTCATTAAACTTGGTTAGCCAGAGAACCTTGATGTTGGTCTTGACCATAGAGAAATGGATACCAAAAAGGAGCAGCCCCAGTAAGGAACCCTGAGGGACTCCACTAGTGACTGGCCTCTTTGTGGAGGTAGACTTCCTTATCCTAACCACTTGAGTCCATATCTATGAGCCAGAAAGCTATCCAGCAGGTGACATAGGGGTTTATGCCTAATTTCATGCGTTTTTCAACAATGCCCAAATGGGAGTATTGTGTCAAAAAGATTTGGCCAGGTTAAGGTATGCACTGTTTTTCCCTTGGCGAAAACAAACTGGGTTAGATCCATTGATTGAAGGTTTTCTATGTCATTGTTTTTTATTTCCATGATTTAATATTTCCCCTGGCCTTGCATACGAGACTAATCAGACTTTTGGGTCTATAGGTATCTGGGTCTGGAGATGGCCTGCCCTTGTGAAGAGGGATGTCAGTTGCACTCCTCCATTTTGTTTTTAACACACAGCCTGTCTGGAGACTGTGGTTAAAAAGTTATTCTAGCGGCTATGCTAGGCTGTGTTTCATGCTGTTATGAATGCATCCTGGGATATTATCGGGGGCCTGTAATCCAGTGTTCTTGGCCTTGGAGAGTACATTGAGGACCTGTTCCCTAGTGATAGTTGGTGGATTTATGGTGGAGGGCATTTCCTGAGGACTGCCTGGGGGAAGAGGGCAGCAAAATTGGAGCAGATGTGTTATGTCATCCAGCTCAGTAGATGTGGCTCCATTTATAATTAGTTTGGCCCATTGCTGTTTATTGTTTTTGAGGTTGTGGACATAGCTGAAGAAATCCTTGTGACTGTCCTTGGCTTGGAAGGCTATTTACTTCAGAGTTACTTCAATAGAAGCAAAAGAACATTTACAGCAGCAGTAGGTTTATAGGATGTTCTTTGTGTTTCACTGTTGCAGTCATCACCTGTGGGTTATCCCTGCTGTGGTTGCCCTCGGCCGGCCCAAATCAGTTTTTTTTTGTGTCAGCTGCCGTCGCTTGTAGTCTGATGTCAGGTCATCAGTGCTATAAAGCAAGGCAGCCGACATCGTTGCATCAGTCTTTCTTGCAGTGGAGCCCATAGCAGAAGCAGTTCGCACGAGTGCCGGTAGGTTGCTACCAGAAGTTGAATTTCAGCTGAAAACATCTAAAGCTAAGTACCCCGTTGGGGATCCTTTTTTCTTGCACTAACCATTGTCTGAAAAAGTTAACAATTGTCTCCCCTGTAGAAAGCAGATCCCACACCGAAACTTCCATTCTTACTGCGTCACTTGTTTAGGCCCAGACCACAGTGTGCCCCATTGCTGGTTCTGTGCCCTCTTTAATGCGAGAACCATTCACCGTAGACCTCTTTTTGCAGACAGTTATTTTCATGTTCTGTCTTCACATTCTGATATGGCATCTGTCAGTCAGCAATCTGTGGGCATTCTGAAAAAATGTAGAGATAAAGATAGAGACAGACCACACAAGGCTAAGCCTTCCGATGACACTACTGCTAAGCAGGTCATCAGTTCTCCAGAATTCAGTAAGGCACTTTCGCAGCCCTTGATGCTCAATGGAATATCTATGCAGGCCTCTACTGAGACCCTTTCAGAGTCCGATATGCTGCAGAAATCTTATTCATCTTCCGAGCCTTTGGCTTTCCCTGCCTCAGTTGGGTCCGGAGCAGCGACGCAGTCACCGGCTTCCGAGGAGGCCTTTCTCACTACCAAATCTAGTCAAAAACCGACGTCTTTGCATCCGACTACCATTTCTCGCAGACCAACAGATTTTCTCAGGCCTAGAAGCCAGGCTACTCCTACGAAATCTGCTTTAGCCACAATCTTGCTACTGCTCTACCACTCCAAGCACAAATGCTTAAAATGGGGGAGGATCTCATCTCTCTTATCCGGGGTAGTCAGGCCACTACTTCTAAAAGGAAAAGGCACCCTTCTCCAGAATTTATGACAGAATAGGATTCTGAAGAATCTGACTATTCAGTTTTTGAAGAGGAACAGCATCCCTTAACTGCTTATGAGGATTCAGATGCAGAGGAATCCATCCCTTCTGCCTCCCCTCCAGAGTACCTTTCCTTTGGGGAACCCTTCACTCCTCAGGGAACATTTCCAATGGGAATCGCAGGACTTCCCACAGTCTAAGAAAAGACTTAGAGAATTTCTGGACCTGCCTCAGCACAGACCCCTGGCCACCCCCCCCCCATTTTAGAGGTGGTGGATGATGTTTTCCATGAATCCAGCTTAGCCCCTGATGCCCGCCCTCCTGCTCCCAGTAAACCTGACAGGTACTACAGAGTACTGGATTCTCACAAATACCTGTACAGAAATCCTGATGCAGACCCAGAGGTCATTATGCAGGGACCTAAAGGAGCTAAGACTAGTTCTCCCAGAAACCTCTTCCTTCTGACAAGGACTCCAGAGCTCTGAATAGATGGGGTAAAACAGTGTACACCTCTGCAACCTTAGCTATCAGAGTACTCAGTTGTCAGTTCCATGTGTTAAAATATCAACAACACACTTTGGAACAATTAAAACAGAAGATGGCTACCTTTCCTGATTGTGCCAATTCTAAGGAGTTAGCAGATTTACTACACTCTGCTTGTCAAGTAGCCAAACACTCATTATAGTGTGGATATGATGCCCTAGAAGCCTTTGCCAGGGCAGCAGTGACAGGATCTGTTATTAGTAGACATGCATGGCTGAAGGAACAACCTCTCCTTGATCATGTCAAGTCTAAACTTATTGATGAACCCCTAGATAAGGAATGCCTGTTTGGGGAAAAAGCAGAAGAGTTGCTAAAAAAGGTGGAAGACAAAGCAAAATCTGTGCAAACAGTAAAAGGTTTCCTTCAAGTTCAACCTTCCAGATTCAGCAAGAACTTTCCCTCTAAGCACTGGGTCTTCCCTGCACATAGCAGACAGGGCCAAGGTAAGCCCCGCAAGGACAGACCACCCAGACCCCTATCCCAGGGCCAGCAGAGAAGCAAACAGTGGACCACTTCCATCTCTAAGGCAGGGAGTTCTAAACCAACCTTCTAAGGTAAACACTCACAATGAATCCCCCTCCCCCCTCTGCCCTCCCTTCACTCATCAAAATTGAGGAGGAAGGCTCTCCCTGTTCAAAGACAATTGGCTTTCTGTAACAAAGGACCAATGGGTCTTAAAGATCATTTCTCAGGGATACAAATTCTCTTTAAGCGATCTCCCAATTCCAAGAGGGTACCCAGACCTACCTCCAAATCAATGTGCAGAGGCATTGAAATAGGTCCAAACTTTCATATCCCAGGAGGCAGTAGAACATGTCCCCTCAGATCAAACAGGCAAAGGCTTTTATTCCAGACTATTCCTTGTTCCCAGAAAAGATGGCACTTGGTGCCCCATCCTGGATCTGTCCATTCTGAACACCTCCCTGGTGGTCCCCAGATTCAAAATGCTAATTTTGCAGCAGCTGCTGCCTATGCTAACAAAACATGCCTGGCTAGTGACCCTAGACCTAAAAGATGCCTACCACCACATCCCCATCAGGGAATCATGCAGAAAATTCCTGCACTTCAGAGCAGGCTCAAAACACTTTCAGTTCTCTGCGCTGCCCTTTGGCTTATCTACTGCTCCCAGAGTATTCCCCAAATGCTTGGCCTCGGCCATAGCATTCTGCAGACAGAGAAGTATACGGATTTACCCTTACCTGGACGCCCACCTCATTCAGGCAGAATGCAAAGAAAAGCTGCTCCAGGGCCTTCTCCTTGTCAAATCACTCCTAACTTCCCTAGGGTTCACCATCAATAAGAAGAAATCAAAACAAACCCCACCAGGAAGATCATTTTCTTGGGAGTTTTGCTAGACACAACATCCCAAATGGCCTTCCTATTCTCAGAAAAGCAGAGCTTCCTGCCTCTCTACTTTACCCAGCTGGCTTCCAGAAGTCACCTCACTGCGAGGAAGTTCCTGCAAGTCCTGGGATACATGGGATCTTGCATCCTTGCATCCTTCTCATTCCTCTGGCCAGGTTTCACAAGAGAAAACTTCAATGATATTTAAAAAACTTTGGTGCCAGCACTCTCAGTCCCTATAGACCTCTCTCCGCCTGATCCCATGTATAAGGGCCAAGTTTCTCTGGAGGGAAGAGGCCTGTGCCAGGAACAAGGGTCTTCTCTTCATCCTCCGCCCTTCTGGCCAGACCATTACCACCGACACCTTAGACATTGTTTAGAGCACTCACCTAGCAGGCAGGTGCACCCAAGGTCTTTGGGTTGCCCAGCAACGTCACTTGCACATCAATCAGAAATAAATGATGGCAATACAAAAGGCTCTGACATCCTTCAAACCACATCTCAGCCCAGGGGTTCTTCTAATAAAAACAGACAACACCACAGTAATGTGGTATATCAACAAACAGGGGGGACCCAATCTTACCCCCAGTGCAGGTTAGCCATGAGCCTCTGGCTTACAGCCACCTCCATGGGTCTACACCTAATTGCCCAATACCTACCAGGGGTCAACAACATCCTGGCAGACAACATAAGCAGACACTTATTGGACCCCCACGAATGGCAGCTCCACAGGGAAATCTTTCTGCAAATCACTCAAGGGTGGGGGACTCCAGAAGTGGATCTCTTTGCCTCACACACCAACCACCAGCTGCAAAAGTACTGAACCAGGGAGTATCACCTCCTAGTGTGAAAGGTGGATGCCTTGACCATTCCCTGGAACTCCCTCTTTGTGTACGTGTTCCCTCCTCTGCTCCTTATTCTCAAGGTACTGATCAAAATAAGGGAGGAGAGACCAAAGGCCATCCTCATTTTTCCAGAGTGGCCCAGACAGCATTGATACCCCTTACAGCCCCCCCCCAAGCAGCTTCCCTTGATCTCAGACCTCTTGACCCAGGTGAGGGGGAAGATACTGCACGCAGACTTACAGACTCTCAATCTTTCAGCATGGCTTATACCTTAAAAGCTAACAAGGATTCCCTGTTAAGCAAACAGGTCGTAGACATCATCACAGTGGCCAGAAGGCCCAGCACCAGAAAATCATATGCAGGGAAATGGAAAAGATTCTGCTGTTGGAACCAGTCCAAAGGGTCCAGTACCTCCCATCCTTCCATCCCTCTTATATTGGATTACCCAGCCGAGGTGCTCAGTAGTGGCCTCTCTTTCTCCTCTATTAAAATTCATGCCTCAGCCATTTCTGCCCATTACAATTTAGACCCACCCCTCTTCTCTCATCCTTTGATTAAGACATTCCTCAGAGGAGCTTCTAATATCAGACCTCCCAGAAGGCCTCCCACGCCACCCTGGGACCTCAGTTATGTTCTAGAAAAACTAACCTTACCTCCTTTCAAACCTGCTGCTTCTACAGAATTGAAATACCTCTCCTGGAAGATGGCCTTTCTACTAGCTATCACCTCAGCCAGAAGGGTATCAGAACTTCAGGCTCTCATGGCTGTTGAGCCCTTCATCATTTTCCATGCAGACAGGGTCTCCCTGAGGACTAACCCCTCCTTTATGCCCAAGGTGGTATCTTATGTGGCCCTCAACCAAGCCATACACCTACCCACCTTCTTTCCCAACCCTCAAAACAAGAGGGAAAGAATTCTACACTCGCTAGACATGTACAGACAACTCTGATACTACCTGGACCATACTAAACCATTCAGAAAAGCAGACCAACTACTTGTCAGCTTTGCCCCTGAGGCAGAGGGGAAGCCCATTTCCAAACAAACCATTTCCAAATGGATATCACACTGTATCCATTTCTGCTACAGACTACATGGGAACCCCCCCCCCAAGTCTATCCATACCCATTCCACTAGGGCAGCCTCCACTTCCACAGCCTTCCTCAAAGGAGTCCCCACCAGGGACATCTTGGAAGCTGCCATCTGGACCTCTGTCCATACCTTTACAAAGCATTACCACTTGCCTTTTTTTTCTAAGTCTAGGGCAGGGTTTGCCTCTGCCATTCTGCAAGGCCTGCTGACCCATGCCTAGGACTCTAACCTATCCTTCCACCCCTCTCCTCAGCTTTGTGAATCCTCCCACAGGTTATGACTGCAACAGTGAAACACGAAGAACATAATACAGTTGCGTACACTTACCATAAATGTAGATGTTCAAGTGTATTCACTGTTGTAGTCCTGGTTTCCTTCCCTCTATCTCCCATACAGCATCTTCCCCTAGGGGTACATAAGCTTCCCACAGTGGCTTTTAGCCACCAGGACCACTTTTCCTTATTTCCTTTTGCTTCTGATGGGTTAGGGCAAGAAAAAAACTGATGTAATGATGTCGGCTGCCTTGCTTTATAGCACTGATGACCTGGCGTCAGACTACAAGCAATGGCACCTGATGCAAAAAAACATTGACTCTGGTATTTGGGCCAGCCGAAGGCTACCACAGCAGGGATAACCCGCAGGTGATGACTGCAACAGTGAATACACTCGAACATCTACATTTATGGTAGGGTACACAACTGTACTTTCTTGCTAAGCAGATGATCCAGCCAACTATATAGAGCTTGACCATGTATACAACCCAGAGAGTTTGATCCAATAAAAATGCTAGCAAACACTGTAGTCATACTATAAAAAACTAACTAAATGCAGAGAGCTTGGCACTTAGTTTCACGCTGACAGATAAAGGCCATTTTCTATACCCCAGGGTGTAAATTTGTAAGGCCATATTTAATCCTCAGGGCAGTGGAGGATGTGAGTCTATTACATTTTTTGACTCACAAGGAAAGCAAGTTGTACAGATTGGGGGTTCTCTGGGATGAGTAGCCTGGCTATCCAAGATATTTGTTTATGTAGTTGTATTTCTTAATGTGGTTAGAGTATGGATAAAAGTGGACATTTTTTCAGTCTACTTAACTGACTAGATCAGAGTCACACAGTAGGTAAATAGAGGCTAAGGGAATCAAACTCTAGATTACATGGAGCAGCTCATTAACACATCATAGACTAAATTTTCTGTGCTAATTGCCAAATGTGTATTTATTTATGTATGTATATATGTATTTATTTATCCTTTGCTGATTTTGTCTAGTACCATTGAAAATGAGATCTAAGGTGGTATTTTTACTGCTAGGGTAAATTTGGCCAAATCATTGGGGAACATCCCCAATTACTTTCAGTAGGCGCTGTGATATGATGAGGAAGTGCCATCTGTGCCAGCTAGGGAGAGTAGGGCAGTATGTGTGCATATGCCAGCATAGCTAGCTGGAGTTATGTAAAGAATTTTATGTTATTTGCCTATCACACTTTGTACAGATGTCTGAATTAAATATATTTGCAAAGTTACTTGTATTAAAAATACA
The DNA here is from genome assembly GCF_019279795.1 of Protopterus annectens. Lineage (NCBI taxonomy): Eukaryota > Metazoa > Chordata > Ceratodontiformes > Protopteridae > Protopterus > Protopterus annectens. Next base: position 577,123,228 of record NC_056729.1, read on the forward strand.
TCAACAGTAGGCCCTGCTGGGCAAAAAGAATGTGGCATGTATATTATTTTGTATCGCAACTGATCAAATATGTATATTTTATCAGAGAACCCTGAAAGGGTGGAACATTTGAAATTGTATTATAGCTTTTGGATGCTGCCACAGATCTTAGCAAAGCTCTGTATTCTACCAGAGTCAGGAGAGTGGAGGTGTTGTCATCATCTAGCTAGCATCTAGTTTGTTTGGAACCCTTCCAGCAGCACTTTAGATTCTGACAGGAATTATTTCTGCAGGATATATAGCTCACAAATCCACAGAGAGAAAAAGAGACTTAATCTGGCTTTTGCTGTGGTAAGACACTCAGCCTTGCTTCAGTAAGTAGTCAGGAGCAGTAATTCTTTAGTTAGCCAGGGACATTTAGTGAGAGTAGTTTAATAGGTTCATACGTTCATAGATTGTTACTAGGTTATCGGCCCTAGGGCCTATACAAGTCTAGCCATAACAATTACCTGACTATTTCTTCCCACAATATTTACTTCCCTGGACCCCTGTCTAGGAGGGTGACTGACGTGATTCCTGGGGTGAATTTCCTATCTCCCATACAATCGTTAAGGTTCCTTTTGAAGAGGGCCAAAGAGGCGCTCTGCTTGACATGTATGGGCAGTCTATTCCAGAGTCTGGGGAGTCTCTGGGTCAGGAACCTATCCCTCCAGCATGTTTTGTTCATTGTGATGACAAGGTTTAGATCCCTGGATTGTATGGATCTGAGAGATTGGGATTTCTTTAAGTGTAGCATGTCCAACAGCTCTGGGTTTGACATGGCCTTGTATGTTAAGCAGAGATAACCTCTGAGTAGACAATATGTGACAGAGTATAGCTGGAGTTTTTTTAGATGGTCAGCATAGGGCATCTGCTTTAGGCCTGTGATTCTTTTAGTGAGGTATTTCTGCAGCCTTTCCAGTTGCTGCAGATGTCGTGAGAGGTACATACCAAGTGGGGCGTTGTATTCTATAATGGGTCTCATGAGGGATGAGTACAGTGGGACAATGACCTCCTTTTTTCTGAATGAAATGCCCTTAGTGATGAGGTGTGCCACATAGAAGGATTTCCTGAACTGTTGTGCCGATGTGGTTATCGAAGGTGAGACCAATGTCCACCTGTGCCCCTAAGTCTCTTATCACACTTTCAGTGTTTAGTGTACTACCACCTTTGTGGTAATTCATGGGCACATGTTTTTTCTCAAAGGGGATAACTATACTTTTCTTGTCATTGAGCTTGAGCCCATGACTCTGGCACCAAGCATCTGTTTCTGTAAGACCCTTTTGTAGAATATCCACATCATTTGGGGATTCATTAATGGCTCCCAGTTTGCCGTCATCTGTAAACTTTGTTAGCCAGAGCCCCTTAGTGTTGGCCTGTACTTCAGAGAAGTAGATGCCAAACAAGAGCAGTCCCAGGACTGAACCACTTGCCACTTGTCTGGAGCTGGATTTGGAGTCGGCTACTTTTACAGTGTGGGTTCTGTCAGTAAGCCATTTGGCAACCCATCAAGTGACATAGGGATTAATGCCCAGCTTAGGAAGTTTATCTATGATTCCAGAGTGGGGGATGGTGTCGAAGGCCTTGGTGAGGTCCAGATAGGCTGTGTGGACCGCCTTACCCTTGTTCACAGTTCTGGAGACTGATTTGAAGAAGTCATTCAGGTTCAGGAGACAAGATCAGTCCTTCGCGAACCCAAACTGGGAGGGGTCCAGTGTTTGAATATTTTTTCTGCATCTATGAGAAACTATCCAACTGTATTATTTTTATATCTCTGTGGTTGAAACTCTGTTGTTTACTGTATTCAGTATTCTCCTGTTTTCTATTTTATTATTTATCATTAAATATTTTAATACCTTACATTGTGGTTGGTCCTTTAGAGAATAATTTTAACATCTTGAGAGTACTTATACTTGTTTTAGTGAAACTGTGGCCACTCCTGAAAGCCGTGCTGCTAGTCACACCCTACCACTTATATTAGTATTAGTTTTTAACAGTATAATTGTGTACACCTTTGTAAGAGCCTTAGGGTAGCTGACTGGTGGCAGCATGATTACCTCAGAGTCTGGGTAGAAAGGGGCACAGCTAGTAAATCTGTGCCAACTTTTCCCAGGTGTGTATGTATGTGTGAAACTCAAACATCCAAGTGTGTGTGTCAGCTACTGGGAACAGGGACACAGAGTTCCATAGTGGTCAGTGTGGAGTTTTATGTTGGTCTGGCGACAGAAAAAGGGTCCAGCCCCAGGTCTGCAGCATGCTTCCTGTGTGCTCTTAAGGGAAGTTGTGCTTGGTGCAGGGAGCTGCATCTGAAAATACTGTGAATCCATCTTTGCTCTTAGTGACCATCCCTCACTGGAGTCAGTGGTGAGGACTGAGCCTCCTTGGTTGCTGGCCCGGAGTAGGGACCTGTCACATATTGGAGGCAGCAGGGTGGGATATTAATTGAACTTCAGTGTCCGGTGGGCAGTTGTTACTGAAGCCACAAGGTAAGCATACAGAATTTCATTTTCACAACAGTTTTATTTATTTTTGTTAGTTTTGTTTAGTCAGGGAAAGCAGGCAAGGATGTCACCAGAGGATTATAGCAAGCTAACAAACAACCAGTTGGCTGAGGTGTGCAAAGTCAGAGGACTAGTGCATACCAACCTGACTAAAGATGACATGATTTCAGCCTTGGTCACAGCTGCAGCATGGACCAGCAACCTGGAAGAAATCAGTCTGGTGATGGGGATGTGCAGTCTTTGGAAGCAGGGCAGTTCACCTTTTCCTCAGAGGACTTAAAAATCTGTCTGGAGTTTAAGAAGCTTGAACTGGAGTCCAAACATCTGGAAGTAGATTCAGCAGGGAGACTGCAGCATTTGGAGGCTGAGGAAAAGACATACGTGATGGAGTTAGAATCAGTAGAGAGACTGCAGAGTTGGGAGATCAAAGAGAGAGACTGCAGAATTCAGAGGCCAAAGAAAAGGGAAAACAGATGGAGGTTGAAGGGAGACTGGTGTTTGGAGGCTGAAGAAAATGAGGAACAGCGCCAACATGAGAGAGTGATGCTGACTTTTCAGCAGGGTTATGGAGGTATTGGACGAGGGAATAACCAAACCCAGAAGCAATAAAGGTCAGTAAAGTTCTTCCACAGTTTACAGAGGATGACGATTTTGATAGCTTTATTCATGTATTTGAAAGGTTATGTGAGCAGTATAATGTTGACAAAGGGCTCAGTGTACTGTTCCTAACCACCATCCTGCAAGGTAATGCTGTAACTGCTGTATCTAAATTGTCTGATACTGATTGTTTAAACTATGATAAAGTAATACAATGTTTATTAGAGTGTTTTAAGTTAACAGCTGAAGCTTACAGAAAAAAGTTTCATGAACATAGACGCAAGACGGATGAACATGTAAGTGATTATAATGCTGAGTTAAGCACTTATTTTCATAGGAGTGTGAGGAAGGGCTGGCAGACCTTTTGCTGAGGTAGCAAGCCCTTAGCACTTTTCTTGAGGACATGGGAATCTGGTTGGCAGACTGGTAGTGTAATGAGCTGGGGCCGGGGGGGGGGGGGGGAGCTCTACTTAGCAAGTATCGCATCACTGCACAAGAAGGGGATACCCAGCACTGCACATGGTTATAGGGGAACCTATGGTGGGCAGTCTAAACCACCCCAACAGAGTCCAGCAGTAACAGGACAAGCCACTAGTTCAAGTACACAGCCAGGACCAAGGATTAGATGTTTTAAATGTAACCAGAGGGTCCATGTAGCATGCAAATGTCCACTAAGACAAGATGGGGAACAAAAGGTGAAGGAGCCAGCAAGTGGGAATAACAACATGCCATTGGGAAGTTGCCTGGAGACAAAAGAGGTACCAACTTATCACTGAAGTTTGTATCCTATCTTAGTGGATGGAAGACAGGCCACTGCTAAGAGAGACATAACCTCTGACATAACCATTGTGAAGCCTGCAGTGGTTACAGAAGAGCTGTACTTGCTTGGGCAGTCCACACCAGTAAGAGCTTTAGGAAAGACCCCATTCTAAATACCTTTGACTAGGGTTAACTATGACTGTGAGGGTCAAAAAGGAAGCAAGCAGGTAGGTGTGTTTGAGGATATCCCTGTAGATGTCTTGATAGGGAATGATTTTGATAATGCAGTACCTTGTGTACATGCAGTTACACCCAGTCAGACGTGGAGACAGGCATGTGGGTGAGGTAGCCTGGGGGAAACCCAGATAGAACCCACACCTGAAGCTGGGTCTGGTGAGGTGGCTATTTTAGGCAGGGAGCTACCTTGCAGCAATGAGCCTAAAAGTGAGCCACAGTTGCTGGTAGCTACTGATGTTCCCATGGACAGGGTGACTTCCAGGACAGAGGTGTTTGGTAGTACCCAGGCTGACTGTCAGGCACTGCTATTGGAAGAGACCCAGCGTCTGGTGGAAAGGGAGCTGGGAAGGGTCAGAAAGGTAAAATTGTGACAGACTCAGCTTTTGGTTCATAGGTTCATAGGTTCATACTAGGCTATCTGCCCTAGGGCATTTATAAGCCTAGCCAGAGTGTGTGTGTCTTTCACCACCCCTTAGGATGAGAATACTATACCCATTAGTTTGCTGTGCCTCTGTCCAGCAGTGACACAGAGATGATTCCCGGGGTAAACCTATGATCTCCCATCCACTCGTCAAGATTTCTCTTGAACAGAGTCAGTGAGGGGCTCTGCCTCACATGGACTGGGATTCTGTTCCATAGTGTAGGGAGTCTCTGGGTGATGAATCTGTCCCTCCAGCATGTCCTATTTATATTCGTGTTGAGGTTTAAGTCTCTTGCTCTCGTGGCTCTGGTGGATTTGGATTTTTTGAGGTGGAGCATGTCCATTAATTCCGGGTTGGACATGGCCTTGTATGTCAGGCACAGATCACCACTGAGCAGACGGTATGTGACTGAATAGAGCTGGGGTTTCTTCATTCGGGCAGCGTATGACATATGTTTGAGCCCCTTTATCCTTTTGGTGAGGAACTTTTGGGGTCTTTCCAACTGCTGCAGGTGTTGGATAAGGTACATTCCGAATGGGGCGTTGTACTCAATCATTGGTCTGATAAGTGAAGAGTACAGGGGTACAATGACCTCTCCTGATCTGGATGTGAATCCCTTCATGATCAGGTGGGCAATGTAGAAGGTCTTCCTAACCACTTTGGCAATGTGAGTGTCAAAAGAGAGGTTACTGTCAACTTGGGTCCCCAGGTCCCTGATAACTTCTTCCATGTTTAATGGATTACCACCTATGTGGTAATTAGGGGTTACCTTGTTTTTCCCAAAGGGTATGACTATACATTTTTTGGCATTTAACTTAAGGCCATGGCTCTGGCACCAGTTATCCATTTCTATGAGACCTCTGTGGAGGATGTCTGTGTCTGATGGAGTGTCAATTATGGTCCCCAGTTTGCAGTCATCTGCAAATTTTGTCAGCCACAATCCCCCTATGTTTGCCTGCACTTCAGAAAAATAAATGCCGAACAAGAGGGGGCCCAGGACTGAGCCCTGTGGGACACCGCTCATGACCAGCTTAGAGTCTGACATGGCACCAGCAACTCTAACCCTGTGGGTTCTGTCCTTGAGCCAGTTTGCAACCCATCTTGTGACATATGGGTTTACATTCAAGCTGGTGAGCTTTTCTATGATGCCCGAGTGGGGTATTGTGTCGAACGCTTTTGCTAGGTCAAGGTAGGCTGTGTGAACTGCCTTACCCTCATCAATGGCCTTAGTGACTGTTTCGAAAAAGTCGACCAAGTTCAAGAGGCAGGATCTGCCCTTGACAAAGCCAAATTGGGTAGGATCCAGTGTCTGTAGGTCCCCAATGTCTTTATTTATGAGTTCCATTATGATCCTTTCCATAGCTTTGCAGACAAGGCTCGTCAAGCTTATGGGGCAGTAATTTCCAGGGTCCGTAGAAGCACCGCCTTTGTGGAGTGGGACCACAGTTGCCGTACGCCATTCTTTGGGTACGTATCCTGTAGTAAGGCTAAGATTAAACAGCAGCCTTATGTGTGGGATTAGTTCCTCATTGAGTTCTTGTAGCACACAGCCGGGGACACCGTCCAGTCCCATTGATGCTGTGTTTTTTGCTTTAGAGAGCAGCTCTCACCTGGGCATCTGAGATGTTTGGGAGGCTAGACTCTGGTGGGATAGATATTTCTCCTTTTGGGGGGGAGGGAGGGGAGAAATTTGCACTGAACCTGTCTGTCAGTATGTTGGCAATGTCTGTGGGTTCAGTGATTTTTGTATCATTTTGGACTAATTCTGAGCATATCTGGGAGTTTCCACCCAGGTTTCTAACATAGCTAAAGAAGGCCTTATGATTGTCTTTTGTGTTATTAGCGATTTTTCTCTCAAAGTTGGCCTTGGATGATTTTATGAGTGATCGTAGTTTTTTGCTAGTATTGATCAGAGATGCCTTCCCTTTTAGGGATTTTGCTCTGTCATGTAGTAGCTTTCTCCTCTTGTTGTAGAGTTTGTTTATGGCTGGGGTCCACCAGACCGGGCGCCTGCCTTTGGTGGAAAGGGTCTTGATTTTATTAGGGATTGCTTGATCCATACATTCCTGGAGGTGCTCATAGAAGGCATTTGTAAGGGTTTCAGCAGCGTGGGTTGTGGTTTCCACTGGCTCAGGGGCCTTGAAGGATACCACTCCAGTCTTAAGAAGTGTGAAGTTTGCTTTTGAGAAGTTCTTCACTGTGGTCTTTTTTGCTGGGGTTGGGGGGGATGTGGATCTCCAGTGAGATTAATTTATGGTCTGATCTCAACAATGAGGGATATACTTCAGGTGTGGAGCATTTTGTCCCCATGTTTGTGATGATCAGGTCTAGTATATTTTCTCCTCTTGTGGGAATGGTGACTAGTTGTTCCATAGCATTTGAGTTTATGAACTCCAGGAACCTTTTGGCTAGGGTGTTGGGGCTTGAGTAATGTTCCCAGTCTATGTTTGGGTAGTTGAAGTCACCCAATATGATGGTGTTTGGAGAGACATTCATACTCTCCAGTGTCTTCAGGAAGGCTGTGTGAGTTTCCTGAGTTTGAGAGGGTGGTCTGTAGCATGCTACAAACTGTAGGGCAGTTTTACCTATGGTTAATTGCACCTGGATGGTCTCCGATGCTTCGTGCGTTGCCACTAACCTGGAGGTGTGGGTATCCTTTATGAATATGGATACTCCCCCCTCCTTTTGTGGTTCGGTCCGGATTTTGGGGCCGGAACGCATGATATGAGGTATAACCTGATAGTGCTGGGGTTCTCTCAGGAGCCTTGAACCAGGTTTCAGTCACAGCACAGACATCGATGTTCTCCATACTGAGGAGGGCTTCGAGGGCATGCATCTTGAGGTTTAGACTTCTGGTATTGAGCAGTATTACCCTTAGTTTTTCTCCATTTTTGTTTTCTAGGGCGGTAGGTTTATCATTTGAGCCTTGCCTAAAAAGGCAGTATGGGGTGGCAAGAGCCTTTGCCAATATCCAGAAGCCCAGGGGTGACAGGTGCAAGCCGTCCCTTGCGAAGCAGAGTGGCTTGTCAAGCATGTCATCCCAGGCAGATAGACATTGGATCCCCTTAGAATGACACCAGTAATTAAGCCAATTATTAAAGCTGATCATTTTGTCTCTGTATTGTGGCATCATTATTGGTGAGGGTAGGATACTGCTCAGGGTCAGGGTCATACCGGCCTGGGCTACATAATCTGAGAGCTCCTCTATGTCTCTTTTCATGTAGTCCAGGGAGGTACGTCTCAGGTCGTTCACACCGGCATGGACAATGACTGAGTCATACTTGTACTTGCTGTGGAGTGACCTGAGTACTTGTGTTATGTGGCGGATTCTAGCACCTGACAGGCAGCTTACTGTGATCTTTTCCTTGTTCAGTCTGGTGAGTGGGACGTCAGTGTGTCTGACTATGGAGTCACCTATAACAAGTGTGTCTGGCATTGTGTTTGGCCTTAAGGGCTGTGACTGTTTAGCACACTGACTTTGAGAACTATGTGTTGCATGTCTTATGTCTTGAGGTGGCAGTTGCTTGGGTGTCTGCTTTGGAGGCCTCTGTAGTTTTGGTAGATTTTTGATCAGTGCCTCCGTGTATGTCTTTGTGTGTTTATGTGTTTGATTTGCAGTTGTGATAGTTCTATGTGAAACTGGGTTTGTGGTGTGTGTGGTTTCCTTCTCCTCCTGTCTGGTCTTGCCAGTCCTGAGTTGAGAGAGCTCAGCCTCCAGTTTGGCTATATAGTTGCATCTCTCACATGTATTTGTGTTTTGTGGGAGAAGGAGTGGGTTGTCTGTGTACATGAGGCAATTGTAACATTGCCTCAAGATGCCCAGATTCACCTGCTGAACAGGAGAGGACACTAGCAACTGACCCTTCGACATGCTAGAAAAAGTGAAAAAGTTTGCTGTGTAACTGAGTCAGAAGGGACCTATAGGGAAATGGGTACTCAAGGGGATTCTAGGCTAATGTAGTACTTTGTTTAGTATATAAGTACTTTACCTATATAAAAATGTTTTAGGAGCAAGTCCTGAGCTTTTGAGATAGAGAATAGACTATTTAGATTGCAAGTAGAGAAGTTTTAAGGGAAAAATTGAAGAGCAGACTTTACGGAGCCAGAAATAGTTTAACCTTGTTTAACCGGCGCTGCCCTATGGTGCTCTATGGGCAACTCCATGCTAAAGCAGGCTTTATAGCAGGGGATTGAAAAGAGCTAGGAATTGACCCAAAATGGCCAATAGACTACAAGTTTCTGGCTGGAACCACTGCTCTAGGGACAAATAGGCTGCTCAGTGTTCCCCACTCCCACTGGTGAACAAAGAAGCTTCCCTTTATCCAAATAAGGATACAGAATAGCACAGGAACCAAGCCAAAGCCCAGAGATCAGCAAACTCTGAAGACTGGACTATTCTAGTTCAGTAAGGCGGGAAAACAAGTTATATATATATATATATATTTTTTTTTTTTGCAGAAAACAGAGGAAAAACAGACAGTAAATGCTATAAATGCTTTTAAACGGCTAGCGCACTTGAGTGTGTTAGCCTACAGGTAAAATTAAGCAACAAATAACTTTTTTAAAAGTGCAAAACAGTTAATCAACACAAAAACAGTTTAAATAGAATGCAGAGCTGTATAAACAGGCGAAAATGCAGTCGCTAACCAGTAAATAATCAAAAAGCCAGAAAAAAAATACTTAAATCAGAAAAAAAGTCACTCTTTTGCTCTCTGCTGCTTGTAGAACTCTGCAGGACACCACGAGGAGCTGTGCTGAGTTGAATACAAGCGAAAAAGCGTGCTAAAGCGGGCTTTATTACAGGGGGCTGAAAAGAGCTAGGAATTGACCCAAAATGGCCAATAGACTACAAGTGAAAGTAAGCCCTGAAGCAACCTTTTAAACTTTCCAAATTCCCCCCACCCCCCCAACCCCATCCAGATGACCGCCGACCAAATAAAAAAAAAAAAATGAATTGTACCTCATCTAAATAATTCCACATTAATTAAAAATGTAAAGAATGTAACTAATAATAGTAACTAATAAAGCTAACAAACAACTATTTCATTGTTTATTTCTACAACAAAACTGCCTGTCTGTTCCCTTGAGATATAAATTGCCTATGTTGCATACAAAGAAATAAGCTAGCCCTAGTAATATACAATAGGAAGGGATGGCAAACTGATAACAGGTTTTCATTCATAGTTACTAGTAGTTACTAGGTATCTCTGCCAATGAGAACATTCTGGCTGGAACCACTCCTCTAGGGACAAATAGGCTGCTCAGTGCTCCCCATTCCCACTGGTGAACAAAGACGCTTCCTTTTATCCAAATAAGGATATGGAATAGCACAGGAACCAAGACAAAGCCCAGAGATCAGCAAACTCTGAAGACTGGACTATTCTAGTTCAGTAAGGCGGGAAAACAAGAATTTTTTTTTTTTTTGGAACCTACATTATGGTCTTGAGGGAAGTAGCTAAGGAGGCACCTGGTTCTCCAGGGGAGACTGTATACTGGAACAAAGGGTTACTGTATAGAGACTGGACCCCTAAGATTCGGAGGGCTAGATGGTGAGATAATACAGCAGTTGGTAGTGCCCAAAGCCCACCATCTGGCACTTCTATCCATAGCCCATGACATTTCTTTTGCAGGTCATATGGGCATAAAGCATACCAAGAGATGTATTATGCAGAACTTTTATTGGGCTGGGATGCAAGGGATGTAACAGGGTATTGCAGGACTTGTGAGCAGTGGCAAAAGGTAGGCAATTCAGGAAACAAGGTCAAGGCTCCTTTGATGCCTTTGCCTGTGAGTGAAGGGCCATTTCAGAGGGTAGCTATGGATATTGTGGGGCCTCTGAGAACCCCAAGTTCCACAGGGAAGAAGTATATCCTGGTGGTAGTAGATTACGCTACTAGATACCCTGAGGCAGTGGCTCTGTCCTCTATTGAGGCAGAGAAGGTGGCAGATACTTTGTTAGAGATTTTCAGCAGGGTAGTTTTCTCGAGAGAAATACTGACTCACAGAGGTGCCAATTTCATGTTAGACCTGCTGGCTTGTCTGTGGAAGTGCTGTGGGGTGAAGCACCTAAAGACCACCCCCTAGTACTCCAGACTAATGGATTTGTGGAGAGGTTAAACTTCATACTAAAGGCCATGCTATGGGCATTTGCAGACTAATTTAAGAGAGAGTGGGACAAATATTTGCCCCATCTGCTGTTTGCATGCAGAGAGGCAACCCAGGAATCCTCAGGTTTTTCACCCTTTGAGTTCCTGTATAGGCATAGGGTAAGGGAAACATTAGATTTGATTTGTGATGAGTAGGCAGGTGAGTGTGAATCCCATAAGCAGTCTGTTGTAGCATATGAACTAAACCTCAGGACAAGGCTTAGGCAGCTCATGATCGTAGCCAAGGAGAACAGCTCATGATCGTAGCCCAGGAGAACCTGGTAGGAGCTCAACAGCAGGAAAAAGGTCTGGTATGATAGGAATGCTCGAGCCTGAGAATATGCTATAGGACAAAAGGCTCATTCTTGTAAGACACAGTAAGCTGCAGGCATTCCAAAAGCTTAAAGGGACTTTGGAAGGACCCCCTGTGTTAGCCAGTCGAGATTACAGCAAAGAATTTGTTGTATAGGTGGATGCTTCAAACCATGGGGTGGGGGCTGTACTTAGCCAGGTTTCCTCAGAGGGAGAAGAGCACCCAGGGGTATATCTCAGTCGTAGGCTCCAACCCAGGGAGGAATTCTATGCAGCTGTAGAAAAGGAATGCCTAGCCATAGTGTGAACACTGCAGAAACTTCAGCCTTATCTGTAAGCAAGGAAATTCACTGTAGTTGCAGATCACAATACCCTAACATGGTTACACTGAGCCAGCCAGCAAAATGCTAAGTTATTAAGCTGGAGTCTATGGCTGAAGGCATATGACATGACAGTGCATCACCGTAGAGGTATCAGCAATGCCAATGCAGATGGCCTCTCAAGACAGCATATAGCTTAATGTGTTCCCAGAAAGACCTATTTCTCCCAAGCTATGTTTTCCAGGGTCACTTAAAAATTAACTTGAGTTTTCAAAGGGGGAGGTGTGATGTTATGAGGTAGTGTCAGGGAGAGTAGGGCAGTATATGTGTACATATGCCCACATAGCTAGTTGGAGTTTTGAAAATAATTTTGTGTTATTTGACTATCACACTGATTTATACAGATGCTTAAATTAAACATATATTTGTAAGGTTACTTGTGTTAAAATGCATCAACAGAAATAATGTTTGCATGTATATCAGGCTATATTGTTGTAACTGATCATGTGTGTATGTTTTATCAGGGATCCTTGAAAGGGTGGAAAGTTTGAAGTTGTTACAGCTTTCAGATGCTGCCACAGATCTTAGTAAATCTCTGTGTTTGTATTGTACCACAGTCAGGTGACCGGAGGTGATGTCATCCTCTAGCCAGCATCTGGTTTCTTTGGAACCCTCCCACCAGCACTTTAGAATCTTGACAGGAAAGATTTCTGACAGGATATATATATGTTACACATCCACACAGACAGAGAGAGAGACATCATCTGGCTTTTGCTTTGATAAGACACTCAGCACACATCAGCTTTCCTTGCTTTAGTCAGTTGTCAGGGAACAATAATTCTTTAGCTAGTCAGGGACATTTACTGAGAATAGTTTAGTATTGTTTTTGCATCTATGAGAAACTATCCAACTGTAATATTTTTTATATCTCTGTGGATGAAACTCTGTTGTTTATTATGTTCAGTATTCTCCTGTTTTCTGTGTTATTATTTATCATTAAATATTTTAATAACTTTCATTGTGGCTGGTCCTTTAGAGAATACTTTTAGCACCTTGAGAGCACTTATGCTTGTTTTAGTGACACTGTAGCTGCTCCTGAAAGCCTTGCTGCTTTGGCCACACCCTACCATTTGTATTAGTATTGATTTTACACAGTATAATTGTGTACCTTTGTAAGAGCCTTAGGGTAGCTGACTTGTGGCAGTGTGATTACCTCAGAGTCTTGGGAGAAAGCGGCACAGCTAGTAAATCTGTGTCAGCTTTTCCCAGGTGTGTGTATGTATGTCTGTGTGAAACTCAAATATGCAAGTGTGTGCATCAACTACTGGGAACAGGGGCACAGAGCTCCAAAGTGTTTACTGTAGAGTTTTGTGTAAGTCTGGAGAGAGAAAGCGAGTCCAGCTGCAGGTCTGGATCATGCTACCTGTGTGATGTTAAGGCAAGTTGTTCTTAGTGCAGGGAGCAACAGCTGAAAATACTGTGTGAATCCATTTTTGCTCTTAGTGACCATCCTTTACTGGAGTCAGTAATGAGGATTGAGTCTCCTTGACTGCTGACCCAGGGTAGGGACCCCGTTACAGGTGCCATGGGATGTTTTACACCCATCTGAGCTATCACCAACTCAAGCAGATGGAACCTTGATTTAACATCTCATCTTCATGATGACACACACACACAGAAGGAGAGACCCCCCCCCCCATATGCTGCACTGCAGTGTCAGCAGTCCATCTTTTTGATGTGGTAATAGAACCTACAGCCTGTACCAAAGAAACGTATTCAACATGCCGCTCCACTGACACTGCTTTTGAAATGAAGACTGAGGTATTTGGACTAAGAGTTTTTATTATTACCAGTATTTGTGAGAAGGCAGCATTATATTAGTACAGGATCTTTTGGAGTCAAAAAGAGAGGCAGAGATCTCTCAGTTGGAGCCTGTATGACATGGAGAAAAGTGAAAGGATTTTTAGTCTGACAGGGTCGTTAATGGAACTTAGTATTTTAGTTTTTTTTTTTTTTTTTAGATAAAAATGTTCAGGATTAGTAGTTGGCCAAGATTTATGGTGAGGTACATTATTTCCTATGACTAATCTGATGAGGGAAGACAAGAGGGGTACTAAAACATCATTAGACCTGGGGGACCTATCTTTGTTAATTCACTGGACAGGGTAGAAGGACTTTCTAAATATAACTGATATGTGATGATGGACAGCTAGTTTATTCTCAATAAAGGTAGCTAAATCTCTAATCTGTAATCACTATGTTTAGCTTAAACATGGTCCTATTTACATGGTATGCAGTAAGTGATATGATAAACTTGTTTTCCAAAGGCAATTGCAAGACATTATTTTATTGTTAATCTTAAGCCAGCAGATGATATACCAATTGTTGGTTATGTCAAGCCCCTCAAAAAGGATATAAATTTGTTTTGGGTAGTCATAATAGCAACCAGTGCATGGTCATCAGCAAACAGTTATCCACAGACTTTTGACATTTACTTTCACACTGGAGAAGGAGATGACACAGAGGAGACGACACAGGACAGAGCCCAGAGGAACTCTACTAGTGAGTTGTTTACTTGAGAAAGTAGCTTCATCTTGTATGCTATGTATTCGATCAGAGATCCAAATTGCAACCCAGTAGATGAAGTAGGGGCTTATATTTAGACTACTGAATTTGTTAATAATGTCAGTATTGAGAATCGTATCAAAAACTTCAATGAGGTCCAGTCTGACAATATGGACAGATTGGCCTTTGTTGATACAACCAAATTAAGGTTGCAGGCTGTACGTTTGACAAACTGAATTGACAATGGATGAGGTATGTTTTTCATTAATTTTATTGGTTACAAGGGTGAATCAGATACAGTCCATGGTTTTACAGATGTTGCAGATGAGGCCAATAGAATGATAGTTGGGCCTGTAGTGGAACAGCCTTTGTAGTTTGCAACAGTGAAGACCATTCTCCCAAGATTAGATGCACACCCTGTAGAGAGGCTAAAGTTAAAAAGATAAGAGATTTTCAGCAAAATCATACTTTGTATTAAACAGGATATAGCTGGGCATTTTTCCTGGGCCCATGAAGCTATTGTTTTTAGTGCTGGCTAGAGCTTGTCAGATCTGGTGCATATTGAATTTGTCAGCTAAGTCACTGAGTATGGTGTTGCAACTAGGTCAGGGAGTGCTGCATGGCTGGAGCTCACTTCTTCTACTAATATAGTTAGCAAGACCCTATGGTTACCCTTATACCAGACGGCTGCTTTCATTTCATATCCTACCTCAGTCTTCCTAACAATGTGCTTCATTTTTTGCAGGTTTTCCTACTTAACTTTATGTACCTGTCTATAGGTTCATAGGTGTGTACTAGGTTAATGGCCCTGGAGCCTATATAAGCCTATCCCAAGAAGATTCCCTGGCATCATGCCGCCCAAAGTTACTTCCTGCTATGATGGGGGGTGGGGAATCTTTTACATGAAGCAGGTAGATTGTTGCTCTTATCATAAAGATTGTTTGTGCCATAGCCACTTAAACAATAATGACCACACAAAATTTTCATTGTGACCTTTTACTTGAATATAAATACCATTTGTGAGTCATTAACACAGTAAATAATACAATGACAGTATATCGGTATCACCAAGCAACCTCTTGTACTACCTCTTTTTACCAAGTAGTATGAAGACCCCTCCCCCCCATGTTCTTGTCCATGCCAAAACCAACTTGGAACTTGTTCCAATGGGAGTAGAGATTCTACACCTACTCATACTCCCATACTCCAAAAGTTAGCCCCCAGCCGCAGGATAACAGCGGGGGAAAACAAAAGGAGAGAAAATTCTGCCTGAATCAGCCCACCAGGCAGTATGCCTGCCCCTATCCCTTTCCCGGGCAAACCTGAAATTTAAAGGAACACAACGGTTAAATTTTAAATATATATATATATATATATATATATATATATATATATATATATATATATATATATATATATATATATATATATATTGTGTGTGTATATATATATATATATATATATATATATATATATATAGATATATATTGTGTGTGTGTATGTATATATATATATATATATATATATATATATATATATATATATATATATATATATATATATATATATATATATATATATATATATATATATATATATCTATATATATATATATATATATATATATATATATATATATATATATAATGTAAATATGTAGATATTGTGGTAGCTGGGTTACCAGCAACTATAGTTTTGTTTTTACTGCATTTATCTGTATTGATATGCTTAACTGCTGCTTTAACTCCATACCTGCTACCTTTAAATCACATTTTTTTTTCAGTCTGAGTGCTGCTTGCTCTCTGCAGGTCTACTCCTCCTTCCAACTGGTCCCATTCTCCTTGCTGCCTGTTGTACTTCCTTCTTAATTAAGGACATACAGAGCTTGCAGTATAAGAATTGAAACCTACTGTTAAGCTAATGTTTTTTTCCTGCGATAATACCTGTGAACAATTTCAATTTATTGGCATATTGCTACCTATATTAAGTGTTATGAACACTCACAGGGACAGCAGCTGATAGCGTCCCCCCTTTTTTCCCAGTCCTTGCCTTGCTCACTTTCTGCCAGTAGGTGGCAGTAAAACACCATTCTTTGAGGCTGTCCAAAGTACTAACAAAGCTCAGTCAAGCTGTTTTCCCCATGGCGACTCTAATTGAATCAGTGTCTCCCAGCTGAAAGTGCTGCTTACAAAGCATAGCATAGCATGCTGCTGCTGTAGTAACAAAAGCACCCCCAAAAACTAGCAGTCATAGCTCTCACTTACCATTCCACATTTACAGTTCCAAGTCTGACTGATAATTTTTTTTTCTTAGCAACTTTTGGGCTGGCTCTGCCCGCTCAGTTTGCTCTTCGGGCTCACTCTACTCCCCTGTTCTATGCCCTTTCCCACCCACCCCTGAACCCCCATATTTATACTTAGCAGTAACTCCACCCCCTCCAATCAGCTTTCACCCGCTCACACAATCCACTTCTGTCTGTACCCTCCCCCTCCTCAACAACCTCCCCCCACCTCTCTTCCCCAATCTCCACCCATAACAGTACCTTCCACACTCCAAAACCTTTCTAAATCCATTTTACAAGTATGGCACAGCCTACATACTACACTTTCCCCAATCTGTTTCTAACTCTTGCCCTTAGCCTACTAATTCTTATTACCTCCCCAAATCTACACTTCACCCCACAGCTAGTACTTCTACAACTTTTCTGCTATGCAGTGACAAACCATTAAACAGCTTCCATAATATACCATCCAGTCTACTTGAATACCATTTCATTCATTTATCAAAACTAACAATATTGCCCTATACCACCACAAATAAAAACATGTACCACTATCTAGCAATCTATGACAAAAAATATTCTTCTAAGACACTCCATTAATAACCAAAACAGAATATCCCTATGTGGTGACATCCAGCCCACCCCAGGACCCTCAGGCATAACTACACTCAACTAAACTCCAATTTATAAAGATCTGCTCTTGGCAACCTTAAACATTCGTAGTGCCAGTAACAAAATTAGACTTCTATGTTTGGCTAACACAAAACACCCCTGACATCCTAGCAGTCACCGAAAGCTAGCTAAAACCCCAAATCCAAGATACTGAAATCACACTCCCAGGTTATAACATACTATGGAAAGATAGAACCAACAAAAAAGGAAGTGGGGTATCCCTAATCTGTGCTGTCTCACAATACTACCCTTCCAGAAAACAGTTCCATCATTTTCAAAATCTGAAACCCTAATAGGAAACCTACAAATTAGCAAATCTAAACAGCTATGCATAGTTAGCCTGTATATCCCCCAGGACAAAATATCCGAGCCCTTGAGAACATCCTCACCTGGATGTCAGAAAATATCTGAAATTAAACTATTATTATGGGAGATGTAAACATCATTTGGCAAGATTTGATAACTGACTCCCCAACAAATAGCATAAACCTCTTCAAGTTCACCCAAATCGTCAACAGCCCTACCAGAATGCTCAACAGCAATACACCAGGAGCCACCCTCGACTGGATCTTAGTTTCAGATCCACTTAAATACTCAAATCCAAAGACCCTACCCAGTATAGTCAGTGACCACTTACCTGTTTTCACTTATAGATTAACTCCACATATATCGAAATCTTATAACTATAAAGCCACAGAAACCTAAAGCATTTTGATGACAAGAATTTATCACATTCTGAAACTCTCAGATTGGCGCTCACTAAAAACTCTCCCATTGGATGATCCCTTCTGCTGTTTTAATAAGAAATTCCTAGGCACACGCAACAACCTAGCCCCTTCTTGTACTAAAAAAAGTAAAATCTAACCACAAACACTGGCTAACAAAACCACTAAACAACTCCTACAAAATTAGGGACAAGGCCTGGAAAGAATGGCATAAAAACAAAAATGAATGTAACCTACTTAGATAAAACAGTTAAAAAACAAAGCTAAAAAGCTAGTATGTACTGACAAGGGAAACTTTTTCTCTAACCAACTGAGTAATCATAAGAAGAACCCAAAACATTTCTGGAAAAGTATCACTAATCTCCTTAGCCCTGGCATCAAACAAAACCTTCACCATGCCCAGAAAAAAACACCATCACAAATAGGCACTATGCTCGACTCAGATTTTATAAATCGCATACACAAATTAATAACAGACTCCTCTCCCTCTTCCCTCACCCTATCAAATTCCTTTCCCCCTCCTCCTCTAACCAACAAAAGCAGTCCAAACTTAGAAAGATCCTCTTCCTCCTCACATACAATTCTTCTCCCCTTCACCAAAGCAGTATTACATCATGTAGCCTCTTTTCACTACAACCAATACCAACCACAGAAATTCAGAGATCAGACACTCCTCCGAAAATTAAAATCATGCTCTTTCTCCTCTGAAGACCTCCCACCAGAATGCGTAAATCTTGCTGCCGAGACCACAGCATACCCTGTTAGCATTATGATCACTTGCTCAATTACAAAATCCTATGACTCGAAAAAATCCATCACCCCACTTCACAAAGAAGGTAACTTCAATGAACCCTCTAACTATCGTCCAATCTTTATCCTCTCCCCACTATCCAAACTTCTTGAAAAATGCATCCATAAACAGTTACTTCACCATCTCTCACATATCAACCTACTCACCCCCACCCATCATGGCTTTCCCCGCTCACACAGCACAAGCACTGCAGTTATCTCCTTCATGGATACTGTACAGAGATTCATCGACTCAGGTAATATTACTTCAGTACTACTACTAGACTTGTTCAAGGCTTTCAATACATTAAAACACAAAAAAAACTTCTACAACACCTTTCTAATATCGACTGCACCCCACCCACCCATCAATGGTTTAATAGTTACCTCACTAATAGGCAACAAATGCGTAAAATGGCAAAATACCCTATCAGAATAACAAACCAACCAAACTGGAGTACCATAGGGTCCGTACTTTGACCTTTACTCTTTAACATATTTACCAACAACCTTCACACTGCTTCTCATCTTAGCTCTATTGTCCAACATGCAGACAATACTACCATCATCTCCTCCTCAAATAAGCTACAACACCTCCACCAAATAACCCAATATACCTTCACGGCAATCAAAGCCTGGTTAACCAAATCACAACTACTTCTTAATGACAGAAAAACACAGCTTCTACTCTTCACAGCAAAACCCGTCTCACCTGACTCTCACTTTCAGATTTTCTCCCAGAGCAACACAGAAATTGAAATCATATCCCATGCTAAACTGTTATGTATTACCACTGACATTAAACTTGCATTTGAACACCATATTGTAATGTCATTAAAAAAAAAACACTGCAAATTAGGAGCCCTGTACAGACATAAACATTTTATGGACAGCACCACGAAAAAAGCTCTCGCCAACACTTACTTGCTCCTCTCCCTATTATACGGTGCTCCCATTTTTACTAACCTGCACTCATCTCTACAAAATAAGCTTCAATCCTGATACCATAAACTTGCCAAATTTGCCACAAATGGCTCATACCGCTCACATCACTGCCAAGCCTTAAATGAATTAAACTGGCTGCAATTTCCACATCACCTTAACCTCATTCAGCTGTCCATAGCACATAAAATTGTCTACAATCCAAACAACTGCCCTGCCCTTAAGAACATTTTAATACCCTATAGCCCCATCAGAGCCCTTCACTCTGAAAATAAACAACTCATAACTGTACATGTACCAAACATGAGAGCCGGACACTGCCTTTACTCATACAGTGTCACTAAACTATGGAACTCACTTCCAAACAGCACAAACATCATTAGCAGCTTCAACAAATTTAAACTCACCCTAAAGAACTACCTACTAAATACTAAAATCTGCCCCTGCATCTATCCAAATAGATAAACATCCTACTCTCCTTGAGCCTTCCTCTAGTTTATCCCAATCTTTACCCATCAAACCAGTAGGAAACTCTTTGATGTATAAGTTACTTAAAACAGTTCTGTTCATACTATAAATCTCACCGGGTCTGTATTATAACAATGAATGATCAGATGATCGAACGTTGTTATATTGACCCCTAAATGTCGAAGATCCAAAACAGTGAACAACCAGGGAAAAAAAATCGCTGTTCCCAAAAAAAAAAAAAAAAAAAAAGCTAAATAAAGTAAGGGGGCAGCGCCCCCCACACCCACCCTACTTAAATATACCAACTCCAAGATGGCACTACAGTGGGGGAAATGGCACAACCCGGATGGACGGTCCAGCGATTTCTTTCAATGGGAAAAAATTTGCTGTTCTGGCCGTTTGCTATTTTGCCGGTTCGACATGTAGTGTTCGCTCTAACAGTGTTCGATCATCTGATCGTTCGCTGTTCTAAAGTCAACCCATCTCCAACCTTAACTATCATTCTGATCCCTCACCCCCTTTAAAACTATCCAACTAGTGATTTTTCTTTCCCTTTATTAATTCTTTCAACCTAACACTACCCCTCTAGTGATCTTTTCCTTTCTTAACTTTCAACCTATTTCAGTATTTACAAAAAAAAAATGTGTGCGTGTCTATATATGCCATTTTTCTCTGTGATGTATTGTAACTTCCCACAATTTATTAGCCTGTTTCTCATTTTGTTATATCGTACTGTCATTTCTGGAAATTATGTAAATTCTTGAAAAATACTGTGCAATCATAAATGTGTGTTGTGGAGCTTTTCTTCCCGGGCCTCTGCTGAAAATGGGCTCCTGTCCCAGCCAGACTTTCTCAGTCAGTAAATAAATAAATGTAGATAGATATACACACATACATGTATGCTTTTTATATATTTATTTCTGAAAATCTAAATTGTAATAACTCTTGAATAAACAAAACTAAATCCATGTTCAACAAATCAAAACCAATATCAAATAAATGTATGCCAACCCACCAAAACCAAAGTGAGTTTTTGTCTAGGAAGTCCCAGTGGTCAGACATAAAATTACAGGGCTAAAACTGCATGACATATTCTGTTGTTCACATATTTATTTACTGTCTCTGCTGCTTGGTTAGAAATCAAATTGGACTAACAAATTCTCTAAATGTTGGCTGACCATCAAATGATGAAGACTGGATACATACACTGTGGCAAGAACAAATTCCTGAAACTTTCAAGCATAAGGCATCTCTTAGGTAAAATTCTGATGTCCTTCCCACTGAAGTGAAACAAAATCAAATACAGTCTCCCAATATACTGAATCAGTTTGTGGAACACCACAAATCATGGTGACCCCTCCAGACCACTTCAAATGGTCATGGGTCTAGCCTTAAATTGAAACCATTGGGATGGACTTTTGCCCTCTTGCCTGCTAAGGAGATATAGGAATGTCCAATTACAAGAACACATACTGCACCCAAAGTAGAAGAATAATTACTAATGAAGCAATTGTATCATATACAATTCAAACAGACAGATGAAGATCAATGTCTTACCCTCTTTATAACCTCAGTAGATTGACCCTCAGTAGCCAGATTGGTCACTCTACTAAAACAGAAAGAGTAAGGTGATATCCATGACTGGATATGTCCTTGTGAAGTAAGATAAAAAAAATATCGGAGATGAGTTTTTATTATGAGTTTCTAGGAAATCTAATTCAAAGTGAGAATCACAAGAACACAGGTTAAAGATAGACTTACCTCTACAATGTGGACACAAAACAGATGAAGGACACACAAACAATTTACTTAAATGTCCCTGAGATTGCTAGTCCATTTTAGAATGATTAATCCAAATGGAGACATTACTGTCGAGGAGGTAAACATCTCCTCAAGTTATACTCAAAAGGAGATCACCTACCCAAAATGCCCTTTAATATATCCAGGTATCTAAATTCACATATGTGCCTACGGAGCAGTGGAAGGAAGCACTGGGAGCCCAATAAGCTATTTTTAGTGCTAGGTGACCAAGACTGAGAAACCAAATGGGCTGCTACTCTTCACCAACCATCCAGAGAAAGTCCAGGATCATCATAGGAATTCCCTGTGCTTCTGGGGCAAGTAAGAATGGCAATCCACTAATACATTGTTTTTGCCTGGGATATAAAAAGATCTAAATGACAAATTTATCTTTAAACTTACATGAACAATAGATATGTTATCACAATGAAACACCATGAACAATAGATATGTTATCACAATGAAACACTACCTTGCTATTGCTGAATAGGTCACCCCAAACAACTGTTGCTACCAAAATGGGCATAAGCTCAAGGAATATAATATCATTCTGAACCTGAGGGCTCCAGGAAGTAGGCTGGGGGGGATGCATGCCAAAATAAGCGCCCATGTCAAAAGCACTCGTTGCATATGTAAACAATTGTAACTCAGGGGGAAAAAAAAACATTCCCTCTGCCATTTCACAATCCCATTGTAATGAAACAAAAAAAACCTCCAAATGTGAAGATCTTCTCAATTTCCTTCTCTCAAACCAATTGATGGTTTAGTTTCTCTCTCTTAAAGAGATTGGCTGGTGCTCCGAAAAATGATCTGCCTGGGGCAACTGCCTGACACACAAAGTTAAACTCAACAACTGCTTGACTTGCTAAATCCTAACTTTTTTAAAACCTAGAAAATAGTCTATACATTCCATAAACTTTTGAACCTTAGCAGCAAAAAGTCTGAAAGTGGAAGTGGTCACATCAATCTCAAAACTTAAAAAAACAAAGATTTCTTCAGCCCTTCAAATTTCGCTAAGGAAAGTGAAACTAAACTCCTCATGCATCCATGAAAAAGATCCCAAAGCCTCAGAAGCACCTAAAACTTCTCCAACAAACAAAAAGTCGTGCAAGTAGTAGACAGCTTGTTGGGTGGGTGCTCTCTGCCTCCATGTCCAATGAAGAGCCAAAGTAAGTTTCTCAAATGTGGAGCAAGCCACAGAGTATCCTATGGCATTGTTGAGTCCACATAGTATCCCCCCTAAATACACATGCCTAAGTAAGGCCAATCATCTACCTTGATAGGGAGGAAATGAAAAGCTGACTAAAAGTGTGACTTCTCTGCTAAATTTCCATAAATTTCTTAATGATGTCAATTACATCTTCCAGTGCATTGAATTTAACCTGCTCATTTACTCTTCTGATGCTATAATTGACTGACTGACCAGCTGGAAAAGATAAATGGTAAATGAACCATTATTTTGTTGTCCCCAAAAGCCCATCCTCAAAACTTCTTTATTAATTAGTTCCCTCATCACTTTTTCCTTCTCAACAATTGAAAAGTTGGTGCTATTCTGGAAATAAGATACATGCTTTTTTTTAAGGGGAAAACAAATGGAAAAAAACAACAACTAGTTCCTTCCATATAATTGGGGTAACCATCTAGCAACATATCTAAAACGTCTGGCTTCACTGGAAAATATGTGCCTTTTATCTTCTTCAGGGGAAAAGAAACTCCTCTCCTACATATCCGAAAAGGCAAGCCACCAGTTGAACCAGTAATTGCTGTGTCACCAAGGAATGATACCTCAGGCAATGGAGATTTCTGTGCTTATGCCTGTGCATTCTTTGACCAATACCTAAGAACTGTATTACCGTTGCCAAAGTGGGAGCAGTTATGCTAAAAGTAGCAAGATGACCAGGTACAAAATTCATTGTTGTACACCTAGCAGGCTTTTAACTTACTCCATGTGTCCTCCAAGTTCCCAAAAAGAAAATGCTTAGGCTTGTCTACCATGAACCCCAACCAGATGTCCACATGTTTTTCTTTCCACCTAATCAAGGGATCCACTGCCATTAGTTTCCTAAAGTTTTATTCACACAATAACCATGCGAAGCTCCCATAAACAGCTCTGTATCCTTGATAGACTTAAAATATGCTAAAGTGATGGACTGGGGTCTTTTTCAACTAAAATGGCCATAAGACAAATATAACCTAAACCCAGTTATATGACAAATATACCCTAAAATGCAGTTATACGACAAATATACCCTAAAACCCAGTTATCCCAAATATGTACCAGAGCCTTAAGTCAGCTGCTTCTTACTGAAGACTGCTATTGCTTTCAGTAAGTCTTTACTTCCTGTGACCTATGAATCCAGAAGCTTTTGATCACCGTCACTGTCTACCAGATAAAAAATATCAACATATTCACCTTTTAGAACCTTGTCCTTTCAGGCAACTGGAATATAGTAAATAATAGCAGATCCTGGTGCAACAGTGCTAACAATTGTCTTTGAACTGTACTGCCTGGTATACCTGGCTGAGTACTGGTCTTCAGGTTGAGCTGTTACTGTCTGGTGTACCTGGCTGAGTACTGGTCCTCACGTTGAGCTGTTGCTGCCTGATGTACCTGGCTGAGTACTGGTCTTCAAGTCGAGCTGTTATTGCCTGGTGTACCTGGCTGAGTACTGGTCTTCAAGTGGAGCTGTTACTGTCTGGTGTACCTGGCTGAGTTCTGGTCTTCAAGTCGAGCTGTATTGCCTGGTGTACCTGGCTGAGTACTGGTCCTTGACAAAGAGTCTGAGGGACAGCTAAGGGATCTAATTCTTCAGACCACCCCCCCCACTCCTTGGAAACCTTTTCCTGTAAATAAATAAATAAAAAAACGTGTTCTGTCCCTTGCTGTTAAAGTGTCCAAAAAACTTCCTAAATATTCCTCTGCCTTCTGAGACAAATCTGTTTCTTCCCAAGTAAAAATCAGTGACATTACCAAATGCAATAAATGCCTCTTCAGGTAATGCAACTGGCCCTATAAGTTCATCTCATGCTACTTCTCTGGCTCTTTTGCAACCTTGGCATCTGAATATCGACAAGTGCAAACACAAAACGAGGAACCACCAAAATCCAAGGCCACAGGACCCGAATCTCCAAGGAAAGTACTTTCAAACCAAATAGGATAAAAACAACACCTTTATTGGTACGTAGTCCAAATCACACCAGTGAACAACCAACAATAGACCAAGTGCTTTTGCTCGGTTATTACCGAGCTTCTTCAGAGTTGAAATAGTTTGTAGTGTGGTTAGCCATGTTAAATACAAAATCACATGACATACCCCCCCCCCATGAACCATCTGTAATCAGTTTTTAAAAATACAGTGCATATAAAACATCCTTGAATATTTGGTGTACCTTCTAATCTAAATGCCAGACTCAAAATGTAAATCCAACGATCTCAAAAAATGTAAGTGTGTACTGTATGACAAAGCATAGAGTGAGAACATGTGGAAAAAATTTTAGTATTTAGTATTTAACATGGCTAACCACACTACAAACTATTTCGACTCTGAAGAAGCTCGGTAATAACCAAGCGAAAGCGCTTGGTCTATTGTTGGTTGTTCATTGGTGTGATCTGGACTACGTACCAATAAAGGTGTTGTTTTTAATCTATTTGGTTTGAAAGGACTTTCCTTGGAGACTCGGGTACTGTAACCTTGGCATCTGAGTCATTTCTCTAATGGTGTCATCTTTGACCTCTCCAATGCTGATTGCTCTGCCTTTGGTCTTTAACCCCAGATGGCCTCAGAAGTACTGTTATGGTGTTGATCTGCCATTGCCCCCTTGATGAATACCTTGGCCTGAGACACAAGGGTCTCCAGTCTTGCCTAAAATATTGCCATGCCTAGTCTTTCTTTTTCCAAGAATTAAAAAAAAGGAGAAACATTAATTTAAACCACAACACAGTATATTCTGGAATACCCAGCTTTGAATTACAGTACAAGGATAAAATGATTGACTTCAACAATTGGTTAGGCTTCTGGTGTCATTCTATGGGGATCTGTCTGCCTGGGATGACATGATCGACAGACCACAATGCTTTGCCAGAGATGGCCTGCACCTATTGCCCTTTGGATACTGGCTAAGGCTCTTGCTACCCCTATAGTGCCTTTTTTAGGCAAGGTTCAAATGACAAATTCACCACTGTAACAGGTACAAGCAAACAAAATCTGTGGGTGATGCTACTCAATGCTAGAAGTTTAAACCTCAAAATGCACTCACTCACTCGAGGCACTCCTTAAAATGGAGAACATCCACATCTGTGTAATGACAGAAACCTGGATCAAGTCTCCAGAGAGCACCCCTGCATTACCAGGCTATAATTCATACCACATCTTTCAGCCACCTAACCTGGACCGAAACACTAAAGGTGGAGAGCGTATTCATATTCATTAAGGATATCCACACCTCCAGACTAGTTGCTCAGCATAATGCATCTGAGATTATCCAAGTGCAACTAACTCTGGGCAAGACCACAATCCAAATTGTAGCTTGCTACAGATCCCCCACCATGCCCCAGGATTCCCACTCCTCATTTCTTGATACACTGGAAAATATTAGGGTACAACCCAACACCCTAATAATGGATGATTTCAGCTACCTCACCATTAACTGGGAAAACTACTCATGTACCAACTCTCTTGCTCAACATTTTCTGCAATTCATAAATTCCAATGCCTTGGATCAACTTATCCACACCCCCACCAGGGGCAGCAATATCCTAGACTTGGCCATTACCAATATGGGTGACCAATGTTCTACACCAGAGGTAAATTCCTCGGTCAGATCTGACCACAAGCTAATCACCCTAGATATCCACATTCTGCCCCCACCCTGCATTAGGGAAACCACCATAAGAAATTTCGCCAAAGCCAACTTCACGCTTCTTAAGACAGAAGTGGCAAACTTCATGACACCCATGCTGATGGACAATAGATGTACGACTGTTGAATCCTACACAAATCCACTTTATAAGCACTTACACGAGTGCATGGATCATGCTATCCCTAACAGAACCAAGATGCTATCCTCCAAAAAAAAGAAGCCAATCTGGTTGTCCCCTGTCATAAACAAACTCTACAACAGAAGAAAGAAACTGTTGCAAAAAAGAGTAAAATCCCATGAGTGGAGGAACTCCATGGTCAGCCTCAGTAAGTAGCTGAGATCCCTCATAAAATCCTCCAAAGCTAGCTAGAAAAACAAAATTGCCACTGATTGTAAAGACAACCACAAAGCATTATATAGCTATGTCAAGAATCTCAATGGCAACACTCAGATCTGCTCTGAGTTACAGCACAATGGCACTAAATATACAGAACCAACTAATATTGCCAACATCCTGGCAGATAGGTTCAGTGCTAACTTTACCCCCTCTCACCCTCTAAAGGGCCCATCTCTATACTGGAAGAATGCAAAGTTCCTGTAATCAGGGCTGCACAGCTAAATATTGCACTCTCCAAAGCCAAGAACACAGCATCCATGGGACCTGACAACATCCCAGGCTGTGTTCTACATGAACTACAGAACAAACTGGTACCCCACGTAAGTACCATGTTCAATCATAGTCTCACCTCAGGCTTTGTGCCCACTGAATGGTGCACAGTGATGGTTATCCCACTCCACAAAGGGGGAGCCACCAAAGGCCCCAAGAACTACCACCCCATTAGCCTGACGCGCCTGGTCTGCAAGTCCACGGAACGTATCATCATGAAACTTATAAACAAAGACTGTTAATCTCCAGACTCTGGTCTCCACCCAGTTCCGGTTTGTAAAAGGCAGATTGTGTCTCCTAAACCTGATAGACTTCTTTGAAGCAGTCACCAAAGCCATAGACGAGGGTAAGGTGGCTCACACCGCCTATCTAGATCTCATCAAGGCTTTCAACATCAGCCCCCACTCTGGAATTATAGATAAACTCACTAAACTAGTTATAAATCCCTATGTCACAAGATGGGTTGCCAACTGACTGACTGACAGACCCCACACTGTGAAAGTAACAGACTCCAATTCTGACTTCAGACCAGTGGAGTACCACAAGGTTCAGTCCTGGGTCCTCTCCTGTTTGGTATCTACTTTTCTGAAGTACAGGCTAACACAGAAGGTCTTTGGGTAATGATGTCCGCAGATGACTGCAAACTAGGAGCCATAATCGAAACTCCTAACGATGTGGACAGCCTACAAAAGGGCCTCAGTTAGAAAGATGCCTGGTGTCAAAGCCATGGCCTCAAGCTCAATGCCAAAAAGTGCATTGTCATTCCCTTTGGTAAAAACTCTGTACCCATGAATTACCACATAGGTGGCAGTCTACGTATCTATACTAAGAGTATGATAAGAGACCTTGGAACACAGGTGGACAGTAGTCCATCCTTTGATAATCACATTGCCACAGTAGTCAGGAAATCCTTCTACATGGCACACCTCATCACAAAAGGTTTCTCATCCAGGACAAAATAGGTCATTGTTCCCCTCTACTCGTCACTCATTAGGCCCATTAGAGAGTACAATGCCCCTTTTGGTATGTACCTCACAAGACATCTAGAACAACTGGAAATGCTGCAGAAATACCTCACAAAGAGGATTACTGGCCTCAAACAAATGCCCTATGCAGACCGTCTCAAAAAACTCCAGCTTTACTCTGTTGCATATTGCCTACTCATTGGTGATCTCTGCCTAACATGCAAAGCTATGTCAAACCCAGAGCTGTTGGACATGCTCCACTTAAAGAAATCCCAATCCCTCCGAGCTACATGCTCTAGGGGCCTAAACCTTGTCACCGCAATAAACAGAACATGCCGGAGGGATAGATTCCTGTCCCAGAGACTTCCCATACTTTGGAATAAACTACCTATCTATATCAAACAAAGCTCTTAATTAGCACTCTTCAAGAAAAATCTTGATGACTGGATGGTAAATAGGAAATTCACCCTGGGGTTCACTTCTGTCGCTCTACTCGACAGGGGCACAGGAAAATAATTTTCCTGGGTGGCGAAAGCCAGGGTACCTTTTTGGCTGGGCTTATTTAGGCCCTAGGACTAATAGCCTAGTACCTTCCTATGAACCTAGATACTGTCTATAAGCAAAAAAAAAGAAATCAGTTACTCTCAGACTTGGTTTCTAAACCTGTAAACAATAGATAATGCTGTATTACTTGAAACAGTAATACAGGATGAATAAAAACTTATCCTAAGAATCATTTTTGAATTAAATCTTTTTTTTAAATAAAAACATGACATACACTTGATAATTTAATGGATATCTGTCAGGAATTAGGTCAGCCTGGACTTGAACTCTGGACCTATAGCCCCCGAGGCCGAAACTAAAACCGTGAGCTAACTGAGAATTTTCAGAAAGGAGGATTACGAAGCTTATGTAGTGTATAAAACCTCTCTACTAATAAACTAGTGAAAAAGTATGTAAAAATACAGATGAATGTGAAAATAATATAAACTTAAACAAGAAAATATAACGCAGAGTTGGCTAAATAGATATATCCTGCGCGATAACATAACTGTAACTATGTCTAGTAAATAACACCTACTGCTTTTCTTCAAGACCATTCAGTTATTAATAATAATTTTTTATAGATTTAAGATGTGAATGAATTACAAACAGCTTACTATATTTTAAGCTAGGAAACTACAATAATGTTCTACTGCTTAAGGAGGTTCTTCAAATTAAATAATAAATTAAGTTACTGTTAATATGGGAGTAACTTAGTGTTAATACTGGAGTATAATATATTGCTCTGAAATTATACAAGAGGCCATTTTATGCAACTGTGAGGGAGCAAGTTTCTTTCTTTTCTTTTTTTCTTTTTGAGGTACTTCCTCAGAAAAAAAGTATAATTGCAGTTCCTTGCTGGAGTCCCTGCCTTAGTACATATTTTAACCTTTCTATGAGTCCTAGCCAAAGTTGTTTGCAAACTGTTAATAACTGCTCCACATTTTGCCTATTTGTTCCACATTATCAGAGGTAGTGCGCCACATTTTGGAGATGGAAGGTTGAGAGCTATGAAGCCTACCTCTCAACTATTCCTTATTTTCATGGATGACTGATTTTGTATGACATTTTAGATCTGTCCTTCTAATTCTCCTAAAACAGGTGACTATTTGAGGAAAGGTGATGAATTTCCCTTGGTAAATAAACACAATAATTAAGAGAACATGCTTTTCTTACTACAGAAAATGTATATTCACAGTCACTTATTCTGTCACCATCTCAGATTTATAGTATTAATATGTAAAATGTGTCCCTGATTCTTTCTCTTTTTGTCCCTGATTCTGGTGGTATTTGTCCCTGATTAGCTGAGAGCTATAATGTAAAATTGCCTGTAATGGCAAGCAAAAATGTTTGTCAAGAACTGGAGCAGAAAAATTCTGTTCTGTCTCTAAAGAAACAAAACTAGGAGACAAAAACAAATCTCTGAATAAGGGAATAAACCACTGCAAAGTAATGAAAAAACATAAGTACATCTTTTCTTTTATTTGTTTATTTGTTTTTATGATGAGTAAAGCAACAAAAATGACAAGACGAAAGACTAAATGTCCAGAAACATAACAAAATAAATAATAGGAACACCAAATGTTGGCCCCATGAAAACTGAAATATAGATAATAAGGGGAACCAAATGAACAGAACCATGATGGACCAAACCAAAAACTCCTACAGGCAGTGAAGCAGCAAACCTACACATTAAAATGAAAGTTGTTTTGGACCATTTAATTAAATAGTTATGAAAAGACAACTAAGTATTCACCCTACAGAAGCAGTTTCCTTCTTATTATTTATTTATTTTAAAGTTGCCTGGTGAGCAGCTATATGCAGTCATTACAGTCTCAATCCTTAACTGTCTTGCTGAAAGTGTTATAACATCTGTTAGTTCCAGGTTTAAATAGCGTAGGCATGTCCGCTCCCAAACTCTGTCACAAATTCCTGCATGGACACAATGGACATTTATTAGGGAGTCCTACTGCTGGGATTTATTATTGAATTTTCTGCTATACTTATTCTCGTTGGGGATGAAGTACTCTATTATACATTGGTTTAGGGGGGGTTAGTAATCTGAGACATACACGGTGGCAATGACTTTCTTAAAGGGAGGGTGGCCAGTTAATATATACCACACACACTACACTGAGAGGATTTTAGTCTGTATGTCAAAGTAAGTAATAATAACTGATAATAATACTAACTCAGCTAAAAGGAATACTTGACAGCATGTAAATGATGGGACCAGAATTTGGTAAATAAAGTAGGTTATATTTTTCATTGGCTTCTCCAGGTAGATATTAAGCAAGGACTTGATCCAAACCAGAAATTATCTGTAGTGGATGCCCATTAGAAATGCAGCCTTCAGAAGGAACTCAAAAAGTATTTTTAAGATGTTAAAAGAAGAACAAGAGCCATTGGTGAAGGAGATTTGGATGTTTCTCAAAACGGAAATAGATTAATAAAAAATCTGGTATATTAGGCTAGAAAGAAATAATGCAAATGGATTCCATCATCATCTTTTCTAAGCTAAAAGAACAGAAGAAGGAAACTGCAGTCCAAGAATGAGTGTAGTGAGATGTAAATATCAGTAATGAAGACATATGGGTGCACAATGAAGGATATATGAAATAATCAAGGTATGAAGGAAAAATGTGTTTAAAGGCATGTAACAAAAGGAACGCACACAGAAAGTGGCAGTGGTAGTGAATGGAAAGGTAACCACCCTAAAGGCAATATATCAGACTCTGCTTCTGTATTTTTCTCAATACTGCAAAGAATGCCAGAAGTAGGAATTGTGATAAAACGGGACACACCACTTTGTGTCTGAAAGGTGTCTCAAAAACTCTGAGAACAACAATAACTAGAAAATCACATTTGGCAGGGGAAGTATACCTCTCATTCAAAAACAAAACATTAATATTAGTGCAAATTGCTGTAAACCCTGCTTAGCTAACAATGGAGATCTGAGAGCTCTGAGAAACTGTATGATGTTTGTCTTCAGACACAAATGTCCTGAAGTTACAACAAAATGATTGTCAGTGGTGAGAAACTGTTGGTAGATAAATTAAAATGTGTGAAAAAAAATTAAGAAAATATAGAATAGGAGCACAGAATCATCTTGGATAACTGCTCCATGGTTTAATGTACTTATCTGTGAGCATTTTACCAATTTATACAATAACTGTCTCTTATTAGAACAATACAAGATTGTCATAGTTGAAGACCTTGGCTCCCAGGAGCTACAGAAAAAAGCTGTTTTGCATCTTAGAGAAAAGATTTGTGTACAGAGAAAAAAAAAGGTAGCAGTAGCAGTACAAGTTGTGTAATGAGAGCACACTGACCATGAAGACTGATTCGAGACAGTTGTGCTTGGATAGCCGCAGCACAAGTGTCAGATGACTGCTAAATATTAAACAATCATATTACAAGTGAATCCACTACAGGCAATGGAAACAAAAGAAAAACATATTCACGTAATCTTGTTCACCGAACATTTTCTCCAAAACAATTTCTGAGTGTGAGCAACCCACAATTCTACTTCTGAGAAACTGCCAAGATTTTCAAACATATATGATAAAGCATGTTGTATTTTCATAGAGGAAAAGGGTGGCAAAGCAACTTCATTAACTAGTGTTGTATGGATTACCTAATAAGAATTTGCTGTACACCCTACCGGAACAATACATCATAATATTGTTTTATGTGATACAAACTCAAAGGAAAACAAGAATGATCAATGCTCATGCATTAGGTAATAATTATCAGTGTTCATATGACACACTGACCCCATCTGAAAAAAAATGGGCAAAAGGGGTGTATAGTTGGATTAACGTCTGACATAAAGCTCTTCTTGTGTGGAGCAAAAATTCTTGCAAGCAGGCAGAAGCAGTGTTGCTTTATCATATATAATGTATAAATGCACCTTTATATATGTTACAGTTTGGCACTATTTGCTAAGGTGAGGGCATATATTATGTGAAGAAGCAAAAGTTGTCAGTTAGGTTTAACCTATCACACACATTTCCAGATGGCTTAACATTTGCATGCCAAGGCAGATGGCAGCATTTCTCATAGACTGTCCTTAATCTGACACGCATGGTACTGTTAACAAGGGGGCAGTTATATATGGAGAGTCTCTTCTTTGATGTAACACAGAAAAAAATAGATTGTTTTCATTTCTACACTACTAGAGGAAGCAAATGGGCTGTGTCTGGAGAAAACAGATACTTCTCCATACCAATAAGAATATGTATATCACAATTTTTGTAACTTGACGTACCTGATCAAAATACTTTTGGTTTGTTAAGCCACCAGCAGGTGACACAGAGAATGTGATAACTGAAGCAAGCCAAGAAGGTAGATAAGTCTCGGTTACTGTTATAAACTCATACTGAATCATCATGAGAAAGAACAATAGTCTTTATCGCACAAGTGACTTTTCCACAGAAATAAAGTGACCATATAATGCCAGGACAAAAATATGAAGGCCTTCTTGCTATTAAATTTGCATAATGCCATACAATTCAGTGGTCAGAAGGTCCTCTGCAGACTGATGGTGTGAATAAAAGTAAGGATTTAGTTTGTGGTGTCAAAGTAAACGAGGTGTCTGACAGCGGGCCTGCATCAGTGAGGTTGTGAGATATATACCTATTGCTGCATCTCCACTTTTTTTATCTCAAGTACACCTGAATCCTTCTTGCAGAGAAGGGGTATCCTTTAGAGTATGTGACTTGGCTTTTGGATTGTAAATCTGTATGAAGATAGTCTCAGTCAGTGTTATACAGATTAGTATGCATGATATTACATGCAGGACTTTTAAGTCTTTACTTCTGTTTTTTTTTTTATAATATGAGCTACACAGGACAAGTTCCTTTCTTCATTTCTAACAACATTGACAACTTATAAGAGTGCAGTTGCATAAGCTCCACTTAACAGCAGATGTTCGTAGAACACACTGCCTTACTTGCATACGGAGACGTGTCCTGCTACTCTTCCTCTGACAGTCTAAGTTCAGAACTCCTCCTACTGCCTGTCTAAGAAGGTGAAAAACCCATCACCTGGCAGGACCAGGACAGCCCTTCATATTCAAAGACAGAACCCTTTCAGTTTCCTATGGTCCAACAGGAAGAGAAGATGGAAACACAAGCTTTGTGAGCACCTGCAGTTGCAAACCAAAACACAGACATACAACAAAACTGTTGCTTAACCAAAACACTACAGCAACTCCCACAACCAACTATATACACCCAACAAAAGTATGGTGAGAGGGTTCTGCCAAAAAGATAGTGTGTTCTATAAACATAGTACAGTTGTATAAGTAAACTTACCATAACAGTAGATGGTCAAATGATCGTTGCAGCAGTTGTCTTCACTATATGGGTTAGATGCTGCAAAGGATACAATAACCAATCAGCTTCCAAAGCTTCAGGCCACCTTCTATGTGCTCAAACTGTCAGACAGCTTGAGCTGAGCTTAGTAAAAGACAAGTTTCGGTACCAAGCCCTTTGGAGGTTCCTACTAACTGAGAGATGGAGGCTAAGCCCTGAAATGACAATGCTAGGAGCAACAAAAAATAAATGTCCACACCCTGGCATAAAAAGCACAGCAGAAAATAAGGGGGGGGGGGTAAAGGGAGAGAGTGCTTATTGCAACAGTGATCATTTGCACGTCTACTGCTGTGCTACAATTTCTTACACAACTGTATTATGTTCATCGTATTGATCATTGCTGCTGCAACATTAGCTATAAGGGTAAATTAGCCTAGCTTACTATTTGGAAGGTGTAAAGAGAAGAGTCCAGGGGCCCATGGAGAATGATTCTAGGAAAACCTGACTTAGACATAGAGAAGGACTCAAGCTTATAGTGCTTTCTAAAAGTATGTATGGAGAACCAGGTAGCAGCCCCTAGAATACATCTAGAATCCAACCTTTTCCAAAAAGCCATAGATGAAGCCAAGGTCTTGGTAAGGTGGGCCTTGACCCTGCCTGTAGTAGTTTATTCCTTCTTCCTACTTTCACAAGAAATGAACAATTGATCCAAAGATCTGAAAGATTTAGTTCTGTCAAGATAGTACCAGTGGGCATCCAAGATATTGAGAATCCTTTTTCCCTTATTTTTAGGTTAAGGAAAGAAAAGGGAGGCAGTTTTGTTTAAAGCTAACTCAGATACCCCTTTAGGCATAAAAGAAGGATTAGTTATCAGACAAACTCTGACCCTGTGGAAATGAGATAGGGTTGACCCCCCCCCATAAGAGCTTGGAACTTGCTTAATCT
This sequence comes from Protopterus annectens, assembly GCF_019279795.1. Taxonomy (NCBI): domain Eukaryota; kingdom Metazoa; phylum Chordata; order Ceratodontiformes; family Protopteridae; genus Protopterus; species Protopterus annectens. The sequence continues at coordinate 577,158,080 of NC_056729.1, forward strand.
TGCTGGGGTCAGAGCAGTCAGTAAAACTGTTTTCCATGATAAGAACCTCAAGTCAACCAGGTTAGCTCGTTGAAATGGAGCAAGTATTAGCTTCTGTAACACAAAATTAAGATCCCTAGGAGGGGCCACTGGTTTACTTAGAGGACTCTTTTGCAAGACCCCCTTTCAAAAATATTTTGACAGGAGACTGCATAGAAAGAGGAGGACCCATGGTGAGACATGCTGAAATGGCCAACAAATGAAACTTGGTAGAGGAATAGGAAATGCTATAAGATAGTAACTCACACAACCATTGTAAAACCAGAGAACAACTAGCCCTGAATGAGTGATGGCTATTTTGTTGGCACCAACCTAAAACCCTTTTTCCATTTTCTAATATATGATTTTCTAGTAGTGGGCTTTCTTGCCTCCATTAGTACCTGTTACATGCCCTCACTAAACAGGTGACTAAAAGGAATTAAGACCCTATCATCAAGATAGTCAGTTAAAGCTGATTGACATTGGGGTGTATCAAACACCCTTGTTCTTGTGCGAATAGATCCAGTCTGTGAAGAAGCTTGTGGTATCTGCCCCTGGTCATTTCCAGAAGAAGGGAGGACCACAGCTGTCAGGGCCAAAAAGGAGTCATCACAATGATCTTGGAAAATAATTTCTGAATCTTCAGAAGTAGCCTGGGTATTAATGGAAAGGGTGCTAAAGCATACAGCAGCATTCTTGTCCCAAAGAAAAGACTTCAACCTTCCATGCATTCTTAGATAGATTCCTAGAACAGAATCTTATTTGTTGATTGTTCATAGAGAAGGCAAAGAGGTCTGTTTGAGGAAATCCCCACAGATGGATCAAATCTTGAACGACCCCAGATCTAGTTTCCATTCATGAGGGTCTGCACTTGTCCTGCTTATCTTGGCTGGCACACACTTTTGCTCTGATGGAATATAGCATGCCTGTAGACTGAAACTGTGCTGTGAAGCTATACCCCCAGCTAACATGACCAGTCTGCAAATGGGGTACAACCTTGTTTTACCCCTGCTTGTTGTATGTAACAATTTGAAGAGGTCTCAGTGATCAAAGATGGTTCAGCGAGTTGAGTGCCTTGATCAGGGTGAGCATCTATTTGATATTTATATGATTGTATCTGCCTTTGGTGTCCCACACACCCTGCATTTTTATCCCTCAGGAAACTGCTCCACAAGCAAAGTTTGAGAATATGTGTTCATTGACTGCTTTGGGACAGGTAGGGGGAAGGGAGGTCTAGATTTAAGGATATCTGTTGTCTACACCAAAGGATTGTTTTCTAAAAAAAAACAGTATTGGAATTTGAAAAGGCAAAGGATGTTGCTGCTGTGACGAAAGAGAGTTTCAGATACCACTGTATCTTTCTCATGTGGAATCTTCCCAAGGTTATCATGTGAGTCATAGACCCGAGGAGACCCAAAATCCTGAGGTGTTCCCTCTCAGTGACTGAAGTTTGAGTGGAAAACCTTAGAAATAGATATGTTTTCTTCAGTGTGAGAAAAGCTGTTTGAACTGATGTGTCTAGCTGACTTTCCGGTATCAAAATCCTGTGTGAAGGAGTCAAAGAGTTTTGAATGTTCTCATGGAATCCAAGTTTAACACACCTCTCAACCAAGAGGGAGATTCCTGACACTTTGAAAAAGACTCTGCAAAGATAAACAAGTCATCTAAATATGGAAAAATAAGGATACCCTGTCACCTGCAATGAGCTGTAAGTGGTATTAGACAGTTTGTGGGCACTCTTGGAGCAGAGGATATTCCAAATGGTAAGGCAGAGAACTGATAATGTGACTCAAACACACAAAAACCTTAAGAAATGTCTGAGGTCTGGATGAATAGAGCTGTGTGTATTTTTTAAGTCTAGTCTTACCAGGAAACATGAAAGAGGAAGAGGAGGTAACAGGCCATAAAGTGACATCATTTTGAATTTGCACACTATCACAAATAGGTTTAGGAAAGAATGCTCTAGAACTGGCTTCCAAGCATTTTCTTTCACTGGCAATAAGGATATCCTTTAATACAAACCCTTCCCCATTTCCCCACCTGGTAAGGAGGAATTGATTCTATCACTCCTTGGGGCAGCATGTGATGAGCCAGAGGAAACAAAAATAATTTAATCTGGAGAATGAGGAATGACCTGTGGAAAACAGGAATTTCTGCCCACTGATTAATGATCTCTATTACTCATTTGTCTTAAATTATCTATTGCCAAATGGAAAAATGAAGGCTTAGACTTTCTGGAAGAAAAAAAAAAGAGTCCAGGATGGGAAAGGGTCACAAGGTGTCTTGAATAGCAATTCGGTCTTCTTTGATTGTCTTTGTTTTTTGGGAGATTTGAGGCTTCTTTTTGGACCCCCTTACCATTGGGTCACAAGATGTCTTGAATAGTCACCATTTCTTCTTAAAAGTCTATTTATCTGTATTTTGTTCAGACTGCTCATTCAGCTTTTTCCATAATCAGATGAGGAGTTACGTAATCCCTTAATTTTGAATAGGGGGGCAAAAAACTCTTAGAGATTCCCCTGGATCAGCTCACTCCTTTCATCACATTTTTTGATCACCTCTGCAGCAGAGGGGCCAGAAAATAAATCTCTACCCTATGGAGAATTTCATATCACATTTTATCATTATCTGGGAGGGTCTGAGAATGGTGCCATGCAAACCTCATCAAAAACAGTGCCAGTGACCACAGCCTCGGAAGATGTATCAACAGAGTTATATACACACTGTAAATGAGTAGTGACCTGTGCAGTAGAAGAAACTAAATTATTTAAAGCTGATTTTTCCTAACAAGAAGAAACTGCTAATCAAGCATTCTTCATACTTTTACAATTAGTCAGAACAAACTTTATTATATGAGCCTGACAATTCAAAATTCTGAAAATCATAGTTGCAGAAGTATACACTTTTTCCCATATTTGTCAATAATTTCCCCATCCTTACTGGAAAGAGTAGGATTGGAATTAGCTAACCATTTAGCAGCAACATTATCAATAGCAGAATGGACAGACACAAGTTTCGGTGGATTACACTTATGTTGTATAATTAAGTCTTCACAAAATGGTGTAGACCACTGCCTCTTGTAGACAAATGTATTCTTGACAAATAGCGTAATTCCCTACATTACAGAAAATGTACTACCAACTTTCAGTATTTTAAACCTATTAAAGAATGTACAGGCCCAACTTCTGTAATGTCTACAAATTAAAATGGAGTTTATTGATCTCTGGGCTAATTTCCCTGGGAAACTGACATGTTAAAAATTAGAGGGGGTAGATTATTTCATGATTCCTTTTTCCATATTAGGCACTAATGATTCACCAATTTTTAAAGGTGATAATTTAATATCGACTTCTATGCTAATCAATAGTTATAAGAAGGCATGTCATAAAGTTACTTCAAAATACTAGGCATACCATCAAAAATCACTAGTTCAATAGATTTTTTAAAGTGGAATCTTAATATCAACTGATTCAGAATAGGGGTTTTTTATTTTTTCTTGAATAGGGCTTTCAAAATCTGAATAAACAGGAGCTGACAGGTGTGAAAATTTTCTTTTTAGAAAAACCCTGTCGCCTTGTTGAAATTAATGAAATTGGATAATACACTTTCGGCTAAATAATTACAGGCCAGCACTAATCTTGCCCTGGCTAATTGTCCTTTGACAAGTGATCTAGCCACTGATCCTTGGGACAACAGATAATGGAGAGAAAGGCAAACCAGTGTCATGCTAAAGGCATATAATTTCCATCTAAATTTCAGAAATAAACCCTAAGTGAAAATCCACATAAAAATAGTCAATAACCGTGGTTCATAATTTATAGAAAAATAAAGGAAATTTCTTCAAATTATTCAATAGTGATCAAAAGCGTCATGCTTCTCTTTTTTACAAGCATCAAAATAAACCGTCATCTAAAAAGCGTGGTTGGCCAACAATGTTGTTTTTTTCCCAATAGGCCGTTTTTCAAAATTTTCCAAGACCGAGTTGGGGGACCCATCTTGATCCCTGTTAATATTGCAATATTATTGTTTTTATGATATACCTTGTTGAAATGAAAAACTTAATTGCTAAACTAAATAACAGTATCATTCAGCACTTCCTGACTAACGAAACCTCATTTTTAATAAGCACATCCAGCTTCTAACATCATGATGGGTTTCATAATGACAGATGATGGGATCGAATCAAGTCAGAAAGAATCTTGCTGGTATTACTATTTAATGATGGTTATTTTATAATACTATTTTCAAGAGCCATCAATGTATTTTAGAATTTACTTTTCTCATATTTTGAAATTAATACACAAAAATTACTGCATCAATTGTGGCAATACAACAGTGGAAACATCTTAATTCCTGATTATCTGGCGATATACCAACACCAAAAATCTTTATTATCCACCTACACCTTACATTAATGGCACTTTCAAATATCAAGTCAAAATTAAATTGAAAATACGTTTCACTATCTAATGTAACTTTACTGATATACAGTAACTCATTCTAAATTTTGACCCCATATCCTTGTTCTTCTACAGGAATGTTTATTCATATTAGGTTCACCTGATCATTGCATTCTTACTATATAGCTGAAATTGTCCTTGTGCCCTTTCCCACCTTTCTGAAGAGTCAAACCTTACTCTTAAGTCTCACTAACATTTCTAAGTGTTGTAGAAATGTCTAATATACCACTAATCATAAAAATATTTACTTTGAGGTCTAATTCAAGAATTTATTATATTCAGTTCAAATGTATAAAAAGGTATATAACTGGGTAAGTATAAACTTTGTAACTTCTCCAATTTTGAAAATGCGATTTCCATTTTAAAATTTTTTAATCTCTTAACTTTAAAAACATTGCAAGGTTTTACAGTCAAAGGTGGATCTGAGATTTAATCCCTTGATCAGGAACAAAATAAAAGAAAACTTCCAGCTATGCTGTTCTACCCACTGGTCTATGTATGTGTAGGCTTTTGTGAATGCTTTATTAAAACTTCCATATTCAGTAAAACAGTTAGTTTTTAGTCAAAGTGTTCACATTTCCTTTGTCTTTCCATGTTCATGATGTTGGAATGTGTACCATCATTGTGCTTTGTTTGTGGGTTCTTTGTTCTTATTCCAACTTGTTTTTTCGGTTTTGTCCTTTTTTTTAAAAAGTTATTTTGATATTTTGATAATCCTGGTTACTTTGGAATATCACACTTTATACCACTTATTAGTATTTATTCTAATACTTCATCTACTTCCTTGGTTTGAGTCACTTAATTTATCACTAAGTAAATCACTCAGTAATATCATGTGTTAAATGAGTCAACATATTGTCCAAGTATATTCCATTATAGCAATATCCAAAAGTCACAACATTAATTAATCCATAAAGCCTTAATAACCAAAAAAAGAAAAATAAAAGGTATCAAAGAATGGAAACACCAAAATGGACAAAACCGTTGGAACCTAAATAAATAACTACCCTGAAATGCAAAGTTCCCTCATGACCAGACACAAATTTGGGCTATTCCTTAGTATGAAAAACAAAATGTTTAACTAACTTTGAGGGTTTTAATGAATGTTTTACTATTAAGTATAGGGATAGACAAAGTCTAGCTATTCAGATTGTATAGACCAGGACTTAAAGGAAGGTTGTACCTAAGTTAATTTCAAATGTTTTGTTGCTCAATTTAAATCTCTTTTTAACTTTAATATAAAATGGTATTATGTACATTATTAAATTTCCCTTTTTTTACAGCAAACCTCTTTACCTTAGTAAGCCTTTGAGAATTACACCAATTCTTACCCTTTAAACCCCAACATATTTATAACCTAAGAATAGACCTTGTTAAAGAGATAAGATATATTTAGAAGAATCTAATTTCATGATTAAAGTAACATACGACAATTAGAACAAACTAACAAACATTGAGGGAAGGGTCTAACTAAGTAGGGAATGTGAACAATCGAGAGACGTGCAATTACCTAAGATAGAATGTGAATATATCATTTGAGAATGCAATTAATTCTAGAAGCGCCTGCTTAATTACATTCCTCCTACAGTGAAACTATGGGGTTCACAATAGAATTAGGAGTTACTAAATTTTCAGTACCGTGATTTTTCCAAACACAGATATTTCAACACAGATTAAAATTTTCACCTTAAAAATCGAAATGCAAGTGAGTGTCAAAATATTCTTCAGAACCTATGAGGTCAATAATGTGGGGCTTTACTATGATATGTGCCAGAGTCATTGATACCCACCCATGAGTCATTGATGTGATGTGATAGAAATAAAAAGAGAAATGTACATGTGGAAAATAAAGAAATAGTATTACCAATAGTAATAAATTTAATGCAAACTTGAACCATGTTAATCTTCGCTGATTCGACGATCCCCATCGAGATGATCCTCGTCGGAAAAATTGATATTATATATAATTGGCTAGGAAAATGAGGAGTTAAATAGTTTTCACAGGAAGCGATATTGTTTTAACATCTAATTTTTCCTTTTCAACAACCAGTATATACAACAACAAGTTTTGTGTGGTGGGGTCCCCGGGCAAGGAAAATATAATATAGAAACAGGAAGCGTTTGTGGGGAAAGAAAAATTTATGAAAAGAACAATTTTTAAATACAACATTTAAAAATCTTTTGTTTTTTAAAATGGCATGTTTTTAGTAGATGGTAGTGAAATTTTCCACTTAGTTGCTAAAATTTGATTATTTCCACTTCTTTCACGTTAATAATTCACTTCATTTTGAAATTGATTTATTTACTTTATTTAATTAATGTGACTATAGTCATACATGTCCTTTCTTTTACTATTTGTTACAAATTTGACTTATATATCGCTCCATTACTCTAGTACTCTAGTTCAAAACCACAAAATGTCTGGCCGCAAAGAAATTTAGTACTCTATTGCCGCATTACTGTGTAGTAGATCCCGATTCATTCGAATCATTACCCAAAAAAGAACTATTTATTTACTTAATACATGGCTATCCTGTTATTTTATTAATTGATTGACGAGTTTTAAGTTTCTATAAATGGATTCATTTTTTTATCTAGTAACATTCAAAGGGGTAGGTCTATTCTATTGACTATATTGATCCATAGATCATCTTTCCATAAAATTTAGATCAGATTATAGCTGATGACATACACACTATTGAAAAACAAAACAGGTTTAAGCCTTGTCCTGGTTTTAATATCTTTACATAGGTCGATATGGAATATCATAAAATCAAATTTAATTTGGAAATTTAATTTTACATTTTGCTTCTTCTACTTCTATATAACCCTAATAAAGAGAGTAGTTCATAGTCATTGAAATTAATACAGAGGACTACTAGATCAGGTATATCCACTTTAGTAGTGTAATTACGGATTCTGTAGATCTATATGGTATTGTGATAGGTGTAGTTTGTAGGAAAGTTTGTAGTATATGTGATACAATTGTTTTTCAAGAATTAATTGTACTACAAACAAATTGTACTACAGTCTACTTTTGTTTTTTGTCTCTTTGTTTCCTGTCTACTGCCTTGAAACTATGTAAAACTACTAACAACCATACCACAAAATCACTTATAAAATATATGCTATAAGTAAAAAAAAAAACATTATTAATAATAATATATGGACATATATCAGGTTAGATCATTGGACAGAGGGGGTTGAAAGTTCAGGGGACCTCAAGATTTTGGAGCTAGAAGATGAGAAATGAAAGATGGCAAAAAATGAAGATGCTTTTTTCCGGATTAAATTAAATGAATAACATAACATTTTTTAATTATAAAATATAAAAGTTATTTGATATAACTTATCATTTATAGACCCTGGTTATTATTATAGTATTATATGGTGCATATTATAGTGCTCTCTGCAGTAAGCAGTAAAAATGTAATATGATATTTTATTGTTAATGTATTTAAATATACATATTTTAAGTTTGGGACATATGGGAACATGCTTATTTAGCTTGTTATTATATGTCTCACTGAATAAATATGGTATTTGTATGAGCGACATGTTTTACGACATGTTAAATCCTGTTTTTTATTTTTTTTTTTTTATTATATTCTGTAAAAAAAAAAACATCATATCATATAATTTTGTATAAATAATTTTCATGAAACAACAAATTACTTGCTGTTGAAGAAGTTTTGCAGGTGCAGCTCTGCAAAAGGCATGGCCGCCAACAAATAAAGAATATTTTTTAGTCCTGTGTGTGGTTCCAGAGATCGGATTTACTAACATTTAGCAGCAATGGGATCAACTAAATCTATAGCTGTTAGGTCAGGTTTGGGAAAAGTATATAAAAACTTAAAAGACGGAGTAACTTTATACATACTATCTGCCTTTTTAGGGGCAGCTGGCTGACTATCAGGAAAATAGGCAGAAATGCAAGCATCCTCTAAAGCAGACAGAACAGAGGTAATTGGGAGTAGGTTCTATACATTCCTTTTATAACAACTCATAGTATTTTCTGAGGGACTGAGAAGTCTCAGTGTGCTCCCATTGAAAACACTGACATGTTCTAGAAGAATAAATACCCACAAAGAGAATCAGAAACTGAGCTCTCCTCTAAATCTGAGGAGAAAACCCTGTATGTCAGTTCTTCTGTACAGATTCAAATCTTGAATCTCTTCAGGAAAAAGGCATCCCTCTTTCTATTGTAGAAGTTTCATAAAATGAATTATCTAGCATCTCCAACCAAACATGGTGAACAAATGCATGGACTGCCTATATATATATATAAGATGCTCCAAGTCACTGTCATTGCAGCAAAACTATTTTTACTTGGCGCCTGCCTCATATTTTCTACCCTTGTTGGCAGCAGCAATTTGAAAATCCACATTATGATCAGGTTTATTCCCTCCTTTGCTAGTACCCCTGGGTTATCAGTACTCCTGTGTAACCTACTCTCTCTCCCTACTTATCCTCTTTGTATTTCACTTGATTTGAAGGAAGTGAGCTCAAAGCCTAAGAATCTATATGTCCTAAATGTGATCCCATGACTATCAATTTATAAAATGTCCAAGATTTAGAATTTTGTGCGATTGTATTCTAGAATGTTTGCTCAGGTAAGACATACATAGTAAAGAAAAATAAAATAACTAATAAACAAATAAAGGCCATGCACACAATCCTGTGAGCTACTGGCTAAGAGTAGTTTAGAGCTGAGGGCTTCACTACTTCATTAGTTCTGGCATGAGGGCTTTATAGATCATGGTATCCACATCACAAAACTGCTTATCTTCATTATTCTCCTGTCGTGTTAAGTAACGTGTGCATTAACTGCTGGTAAACTGTACTCCTTTATTTTGCACTTCTGGGTAAAACATGAAGTGCTTTTATCGCCATAAACATATGTAGCTTAGCACTCTTTGAGATCTGCTTTTATGATTAATTTACTGAATAACTAATATTATTTTCTGCTTCACACAATGAACTCTTTGTGATGCTGGTTACAAAAAATTTACATTTCGGATATGTTCAAAGGATTATTTAATGCAGCTCTCCAGCTGTGCAAAATGTGTTTGCTTAAAATGTATGGATTCATAAACTTAACAGTCAGTCTCACAGACTTGTTGATTTCAGCAGCATTTGTTGCCACAGCTCATAACCAAGGCCAATGATTTATTATGGAAACATAAATAATTATACTACACTGTCTTGAACTTGTATTCTGAAAATTATACTCGTGATTGTTAACATCTGCAGTCCAAATGATTATTAGCCTGTGCTATTCTGTGTTCTTTTGCATTTTAGTCAAGTCTGTCAGCAGTCAGATTCATTATTTGCAATCTAGCTGCTGTGTTCCCTTTCAGAATAATTTTCATGTATTTATTTATTTATTTTTAGTCTGCTGTGGGGTGTGGTCACTGGGTGCAATATTTCCCTGAATTTACCTTTTACCATTTAAATTTATTTCAGTAATGTTGCTAATTTGGCCAGTTTTTGTCGCATCATTCAAACCAATTCACATCTATTAGACTATTCACATATTTTGAGTATGTACTTGTTTTTATTGGAGTTACTTTTTAAATAAACTACTGAATGGATTAAAAAAATGCATTTTTGCCATTTTGTTGTGTTCCACTAGGTGGGATGGGGGCTAAACAGAGGCACTTATGACATTTACATGTATATGTAGTGCTGGTGATGAGTATGAGGCCTACAAACTAATGATTAATGTTCAAGTATGAAGCTGGTTAATTTAGAAGCATACTGAAGTAAGCCATGCTGAAAAATTGAAGATTTACTGTACTTCAAATTAAACAGTCTGCTTTACTAAGTAAGCAAACTGTGACTTGACTTTACAATGGAGGTGGAATACATTTTGTAAAGTGAAGGAATACAACAATTACAGGCAAGTCCAAACTGTGCAATGTCACTTTCAAAGCATAATTTGTCCTTTATGTAGAGGAACTGTCAGAAAAATGTCCATATATGTGTTTTCTTGCTATCTGTCTTAAAAAAAAAGGAAAAAACAAAAAAATATATCCTTGTTTCCCACCTTTTCTGAGCTAGAATAGTCCTGAATTCAGGTTTTTCTGTATTCTGGACTTTAGTACAGGTTCCTGTGTTGCCCATATCCTTACTTGGATAGGAGGAAGCTTCTCTGTTCACCAGTGAGAGTGGGGAGCTTTGAGCAGCCTATCTGTCCCTGGAGGAGTGGTCTCAGCCCAGAAACTAGTTGTTTATTGGCTGTTTTGGGCTAATTCCTAGCTCTTTCAAGTCCCTTGCTTAAAAACCCGCTTTAGCGTGGTTTTGCGTGATTTTGTGCATAGCGCAGTGCCGCTTAAACAGGTTTAAACTATTAACGGTTCCATAAAGTCTGCTCTTCAATTTTTTCCTTAGAACTACTCTAAATCTCAAAGAAAGCACTCTATTTTCATTTTAAAGCCTTGCACTTGCTCTTATAAGTAATCTTATAAGTAAACACTAATAAACTTAAGCACTACATCCACCTATACTCTTTTTAAGTACTTGACTCCCTATTGGTCCTTTCTGATCAGTCAAAAAGGATTTCATTATACTATTCTGACATGTCCAAAGGTCAGTTTCGGGTATACCCTCCAGGCCAGCTGGTGAATCTGGGAATTTTGAGACAATGTTACAACTGCCTTATGTACACAGACCACCCTCTTCTCCACCCAACAAGCTCAAATATATGCGAGAGATGCAACTATATAGCCAAACTGGAGGCAGAGCTCTCCCTCAACCCAGTACTGGCACAGTCAGTCAGGAGGAGAAGGAAACCACACACACCACAAATCCAGTCTCACATAGACCTATCGCAACAGCAAATCAAACACATAAACACACAAAAACATACTCGGAGGCTCTAAATAAAAATCTGCCTAAGCAGCAGAGACCTCCAAGACAGACATCCAAGCAACCGCTATCTCACAGCAATACGCATGTATCACATAGTTCACAAAGTCAGTGTGCCACACAGTCACAGCCCTTAAGGCTAAACAACACAACTAATACACTTGTAATAGGTGACTCTATTGTCAGCCACACTGACATCCCACTCACCAGACTGAACAAGGAGAAGGTCACTGCAAGCTGCCTGTCGGGTGCCAGGATCCGCCACATAACACGAGCACTCAGGTCACTCCAAAGCAAGTACAAATATGACTCCGTCATTGTCCATGCTGGTGTGAAAGACCTGAGACGTACCTCCCTGGACTACATGAAAAGAGACATAGAGGAGCTCTCTGATCATGTAGCTCAGGCCGGTATGACCCTGACCTTGAGTAGCATCTTACCCTCACCAGGAAAGTTGCCACAGTATAGAGATAAAATGATAAATTTTAACAATTGGCTAAAGTATTGGTGTCATTCAAAGGGGATCCAGTGTCTGTCAGCCTGGTTTGACATGCTCGACACGTTGCTTTGCTAGGGACGGCCTGCACCTGTCACCCCTGGGCTTTTGAATACTGGCTAAGGCTCTTGCCACCCCCATAATGCCTTTTTTAGGCAAGGCTCAAAAGACAAACCCACCTCCATAGACAACACAAGGAAAAAGAAACTAAGGGTAATGCTGCTCAATGCCAGAAGTCTAAACCTCAAGATGCACACACTCGAGGCTCTCCTCAATATGGAGAATATCACTATCTGTGCAGTAACAGAAACCTGGTTCAAGGCTCCCGAGAGCATCCAGCACTACCAGGTTATAACTCATACCATGCTTTTTGGCCCCAAAACTCAGACCGAACCACAAAAGGAGGGGGAGTATCCATATTCATCAAAGATACCCACACCTCCAGGTTAGTGGCATTGCACGAAGCATCGGAGACCATCCATGTGCAACTAACAGTGGGCAAAACTGCCTTTCAGTTTGTAGCCTGCTACAGACCACCCTCCCAAACTCAGAAACCCCACTCGGCTTTCCTGAGAACACTTGAGAATATGAAGGTCTCTCCAAACACCATTATATTGGGTGACTTCAACTACCCAAACATTGACTGGGAAAACTACTCAAGCCCCAACACCCTCGCCCAACGGTTCCTAGAATTTATAAACTCAAATGCTATGGAACAACTGGTCACCACTCCCACAAGAGGGAAAAACATACTGGACCTGGTCATTACCAACATGGGGACTCTATGTTCCACACCAGAGTTATACCCCTCATTGGTAAGATCAGACCATAAATTAATCTCAATGGACATCCATATCCCATCCCCACCCCCAGCAAAGGAAACCACGGTGAAGAACTTCTAAAAAGCAAAATTCACACTTCTCAAAACTGAGGTGGAATCCTTCAAAGCCCCCGGGCCAGTGGAAAATATGACCCAAACCACAGAATCCTTTACAAATGCATTCTATGGACACCTACAGGAATGCATGGATCATGCTATCCCAAACAAAACCAAGGCTCATTCCTCCTAAGGGAGTAGACCTGTCTGGTGGACCCCGGCCATAAATAAGCTATACAACAGAAGGAGGAAGCTACTACACGATAGAGCAAAATCCCAAAAAAGGAAGGCATCTCTGATCAGTACTAGCAAGAAACTACGATCCCTCATAAAGTCATATAAGGCCAGCTTCGAAAGAAAAATTGCACAAGACACTAAGGATAATCACAGGGCCTTCTTTAGTTATGTCAGGAACCTGTGTGGCAACTCCCAGATATTCTCTGTTAGTGCAAAATGACAAAAAATACACTGAACCCACGGACATTGCCAAGATCCTAGCAGACAAGTTCAGTGCAAACTTCTCCCCCCCTTCCCCCCCAAAAGGGCAAATGTCTATCCCAACAGAGTGTAGCCTCCCTGACATCACAGATGCATAGGTGAGAGCTGCCCTCTCCAAAGCAAAAAACACAGCATCAATGGGACCGGACGGTGTCCCAGGCTGCATCTTACACGAGCTCCTAGAAGGACTAAACCCTCACATAAAGTCACTGTTTAGTCTCAGCCTTACTACAGGATATGTACCCAAGGAGTGTCGTACAGCAACAGTAGTCCCCCTCCACAAAGGCGGTGCCACAACGGTCCCCGGAAACTATCGCCCTATAAGCCTGACTAGCCTGGTCTGCAAAGCTATGGAGCGTATCATCATGGAACTCATAAACAATGACATCGGGAACCTCCAGACACTGGATCCTACCCAATTCGGCTTTGTTAAGGGCAGATCTTGCCTCTTGAATCCTGTCGACTTCTTCAAAACAGTTACCAAGGCCATAGATGAAGGGAAGGTTGTCCACACAAAGCCTTTGACACAATACCCCACTCGGGCATCATAAATAAGCTCACCAGCTTAAATATCAACCCCTATGTCACAAGATGGGTTGCAAACTGGCTCAGGGATAGAGCCCACATGGTCAGAATCACAGATGCCATGTCAGACTCTAAACCAGTTACAAGTGGCGTCCCACAGGGCTCAGTCCTGGGACCTCTCTTGTTCGGTATATATTTCTCTGAGGTACAGGCTAACACGGGAGGACTATGGCTGACCAAGTTCGCAGATGACTGCAAACTGGGTGCCATAATTGAATCTCCGGCTGACACAAGCATCCTCCAAAAGGGTCTCACAGAGACGGATAACTGGTGCCAGAACCATAGCCTAAAGCTAAATGCCAAAAAGTGCATAGTCATCCCCTCTGGGGAAAAACAAAGTGCCCACAAATTACCACATAGGTGGTAATCCATTAAGTACAGAAGAAGTAATTAGGGATTTGGGGACCCAAGTAGATAGTAACCTCTCCTTTGACAATCTCATCGCCAAAGTGGTTAGAAAGACCTTCTATATAGCCCACCTTATCATGAAAGGGTTCACATCTAGATCAAGAGAGGTCATTGTGCCACTCTACTCATCACTCATTAGGCCCATAATTGAATACAATGCCCCATTTGGGATGTACCTTACCTGACACCTGCAGCAACTAAAAAGACCCCAAAAGTACCTCACCAAGAGGATCAAGGGTCTCAAACAGATGCCCTATGCACTTCGGCTAAAGAAACTCCAGCATTACTCAGTTGCTTACCGCCTACTCAGAGGTGATCTGTGCCTGACGTATAAAGCCATGTCCAACCCAGAACTAATGGACATGCTCCACCTCAGGAAATCCAAATCCCTTAGAGCTACACACTCCAGGGACTTAAACCTTAGCACAGAAATAAATAGGACATGCTGGAGGGACAGATTCATATCCCAGAAGCTCCTCTCACTCTGGAACAAAATCCCAGTCCATGTTAGGCAGAGCCCCTCACTGACCCTCTTCAAGAGAAATCTTGATGAGTGGATGGGAGATCATAAGTTTACCCCTGGGATCTCTTCTGTGTCCCTGCTAGACAGAGGCACAATAAAATAACTTTAAAAGGGCTATCGTCTGTGACCTACTAACAAGAGGCACAGTCAACTAATCTAAAAGGGTGGCAAAAGCCAAACACACTCTGGCTAGGCTTATAAATGCCCTAGGGCAGATAGCCTAGTATCAACCTATGAACCTATATGAACCTATATATGCTATGGAAAATGAGGCAAATAATGTGCATTGTGGTTAGGGAGACATTTTACCTAGACCTGCACAATTACTTTCATGTCCTCATTGCCAGCAGTTACATGGGTGCCACTTGAAGCATCTTGTCCATTGGTCAGATTTCTGGCCTAAACATGCAAGAGAATTGCTGCTTTAAATAATTAAAATTATTTCATCCGAAATAACAGCATTCCAGGACGGACAGAACCAGTAATTACACCTGGATCATATTTTTAAACCTAAAGATAACAAACATACCTGCATAAAGCTACAGGGGAGAGGTCCGCCTAAAGCCCATTGCTGTATATTGACCACATCATCCTTGTGGTGAGAGGTAACAAAATGCATTTTTAACTGTAAAACCACTGTCTAAATGTACAAAAAATAGAGAAGAAACATGATAAGTCATCAAATATAGACTCCCCATACAGAATACTGCAAAAATCAAACTCATTAAAGGTTTAGCTCCTCAATGTTTTTACAGACATGCCAGCTTTACTGTAGGGTGTAATTGTATGAGTCATGTTTAACTTCTAATGTGTGCTTTCTCTTTTTCCTAAAATTGTGTAACAAGGGAATTAGTATAAGTAGGGGGAAGGGGTTCCACTGAAAAAAAATAGTTTGAGTGATTTTACCCAGTTTCAGTCTGTACATTTTTCAAGGAGATTGACTTGTCTACTATCTTTATGAGGAGCTGTGTTTCAATTTCTCGCAAGTAGGTGTCAGAATGATCACCTGTTTAGCTACAGTACCATCAAAACACTGATTTAAGGTATCTAAATTATTTTAGATCTGTTTTCAAGACATTGCCAAACATTGCTATTTGCTATTAGTGCAGCTAAAATAAGCAGAAAAAAACGTATTTTCAAATCTGGACCATACCAATCAATCCGATATTTTACCAAATCTCAGATGTTTCAAAACTGGTACTTGATTATAAGCAAACTAAAAAAAAAGTTCCTTTGAACTTTGCACATTACCTGATTAGAATTGCCATAAACTGATGTTTGAAATGAACACTTTAAGTGCTTTGAAATAAATATGTCTTATGGAATATTTCTAAAAATCTGTGTTAACATCTTTTGGGAATGACACACACTCACTATGTGCTAACACCCAGTTCTCATGAAGTTTTTATTTAGTGGGAGTTTGTCATGATAATATTTATTCAGAGGGCAAGTAAATACAAATGCTAAATGATTCTTTGATTTGTTCTGCCATTTTGAAGTTTTTATTAGAACTAATGCAGATGACATGCTTAGGCATTTTGGGTAACCATTTAGATTGTTAATAAAGCTAATGTTTCCTTAGTCTATTAAGCACTAAATTCAGATATATCCTAATATGTCTCTTGCTTCCTTAGTGAATAATTACTGTATACATGTTTAATGTTTCTGATAATAGTGTATGTAACTCATCTCTAAAACCTAACTGGAATTAATATCTGATTAGTTGTTTATCACTACTATTTTTCTCTTAATTTATAATATATTCTCCATTTTCTACTTTGTTTTCATGGGCTCAAACCAACAAAGGTTGATGGTTGTGATAGGTAGTCTAGCAGATTTAGTTTTATTTGCTAGGCTAAGAATGTTTCTCATTCCATGTATAGGGTGTATTAAAGTTTATATCAGAGTGAAATATGCACATTTTTTGTTATTTAACTGTTTTTCTAGTTTTGAAATGCCTGACACAATTTTTTACTTTTATCTTTCATAGGGAAAGATATTTGGATTGAGATAAATAGAAATACAACAACTGATATTCTATTGTCTATTCAAGAAGAGTATTATGTGTATAGGATTCTATTAATACAAATTCCTTTATTATTTATTTTTAAAGAATTCTGATATGGATTTAACTTTGATATCCTTAAATGCTAATGGCCTAAGCAACCCATATAAGAGAGCCAGCCTGGCGGCCACGGTGGTGCAGTGGTTAACATTGCCACCTCACAGCAAGAGGTTATCCGGTTCGATCCTCGGCTGGGGTGCCATCTGTGCGGAGTCTGCATGTCCTCCCTGTGGCCACGTGGGTTTCCTCTGGGTGCTCCGGTTTCCTCCCACATCCCAAAGACATGCTGCAGGTGGATTGGACACTCTAAATTGGCCCTAGGTGTGAATGTGTGCATGTGTGTGCCTTCTGTGGAAGGTTGGGTGCCGGGCTGGCAACTCAACACCGTAAAACTCCACTGCTAATCATGAGCGGACAAGGAGATCCACTGTGGCGACCCCTAACCAGAAAAAGCCGAAAGAAGAAGAAGATAAGAGAGCCAACCTACTAAGGTATCTTAAACTAAACAAGGCTCAAGTAGTTTTTCTCCAAGAGACACACTTCAAGATAAATGACACATTTATGTGGGACCCTAAGGAATACACAACACTTGCTTAATCTTCTTATAAAAATAAGACCAGTGGAGTAACAATTGTATGGAAAAAGACTTTATTAAATCCCCAAATCATTTACAAACATGTAGATAATGATGGACTCATGGCCTTAGTTATACTTAGTTTAATAATAGAATGTGGACCCTGGTTAATTTATACTGGTTCCCGGGTATGGGGGTTGGACTAGCTAAGAAACACTTAGACTTTATTACAACTACTTTTAAAGGTAATATTATACTAGGAGGTGATTTCAGTTGTATCACAGATATTACAGAAACTATTTATTTTTATTTTATTTTTTATTTTACATTTGTTGACCGGGCTAGTCTAGCTGGATATATGTCCATTTTCAGTAGAGGCCCGGGGAGATAAGCTCCAAAAATTCTAATCTCTAATGATAATAAGTAAAAACATCAATGAACTACATGTAAAGTAGATAGTACAAAGGTTATGGAATAACAAAAAGAATTGTAGGTCATGACATACATGGAGAATGCAATAACATATACAGAGAGTAGGGATATAGGAAAATAAGATGAAAAGTAGATATTTAGAAGGAGTTACAGGTCAGTAGATGCTGATTTTGACATAGAAATTGAGAAATTGCAGATGTGAAGTAAAGTCAGGGGTGAAATAAAGTTAGTCAGGATTAGTACAGGGGCACAGCCACTGTGTTTGAGGTATATCTTGAGTTTCTTTTTAAGGGAGATTTGGAGGGAATAGATGAAAGTTCAGAGGAAGCAGGTTCCAATCTTTTCCAACAGTGTTAGAGAAAAGGAGTCTCGGCCTTGTTGTTTGACTTGACAGTGTCTATAAGAAGTTTGTGTGCAGATCTTAGGGACTTTAGGTTATGGTATGGACGAATCAGGCTGGATAGAATAGGTGTTTTGTCAGGTTGATACAGAATTTGATGGGCTAAGCCAAGTTGGTTAATTTTTAGTTGCTGCCGATATTCCAGCCAGCCTAGTTGTTTTAAATTAGTACAGTGGTGGGTTCTGTAGGGGTTTCCTGTGGCAAATCTGGCTATGTTGTGGTAGGAGATTTCTAGTTTTGATAGATTCTTTTTTGATAAGTTGGTAAATATGGGAGATAAGGTGGGAGTGGGCGATAGTTGTTCTAGATTCTGGAGTGAGGAAAGGTTTGATTCTGTAAAGAGAGCCTATTTTCTTGTTAATGGTTTTAAGTGTGTTGTCAATATGGGTATCAAAGTTCAGGTTGTTGTCAATGGTAATGCCTAGTAGTTTGGTAGTAGAGTCTTGTGATATAGGTGTGCCATTTTTTGATGTTATAGTAAAATCAATATGGCTGGAAGGTGTAAAGAGGAGCAGTTTAGTTTTTAGGGTTAAGTAGTAGACAGTGCTGGGAAAACCATTCTTCTACAGAGTTAAATATGTGTTGTGTGAGGAGTGAAGGTCTGATACAGATGTGGCTGAGCAGATTAGTGTTGAATCGTCTTATTGTATACATGTAGCTTGGGGAGCAACTTGGTGTAGGTCATTGATAAATAAAGAAAATAGGAGGGGACCTAGTATAGACCCTTGTGGGATACCAATGTTGACAGGTAGTTGGGAGGATAGAGTGGAGTTCCAGAGTACTGCTTGATGTCTGTTACTTAAGTAGGACTTAAACCAGTTAATAGATTGGGTATCAATTGATAAGGATTGTAGAATGCTTATGAGTATTTGGTGGTTGACCTTGTCAAAAGCTTTGGATAGATCTAAGAAAAGTGCAGAGGAAAGGGTGTTGTTGTTACGATTTTTGTTGATTGTGTCTGTAATGGTGGTACTGTGGGATGGTCTGAAACCATGTTGGGTGTTAGAGAGTAGGTTATTTTGGAGAAGGTGGTGAAGCAGTTGCTTGTGGATACACCTTTCCATAATTTTAGATAAGGGCTAATTAGAGATTTCAGTAGAATTTCCACCCTTTTGAAGTGGGATAATATGGGAGATTTTCCAAAGTTTAGGCACATATCCTTCAGTGATGGTTCTGTTTATCAGTATTGAAACTGGGGAGGCTATTGATTTAGTTGCTAATTGCAAGTATTCGGGTAGTAGGTCAGCAGAAGACATGGTTTGAGTTTTTTGAAGGGAGAGAATATAAGTTGTAGGGACAGGTTGAAAGTGAAATGGTGGGGGTGGGTTAGGGTTGCTGTTAGACATGTTTGTGTTTTGATGGGAAGTTGACTTGCTAAGGTTTGAATAGTTGAAGGAATTAAAGGAATTTGCTGTTTGGTTGGGGTTACTTATGTCAGAGCCTTGTGGGTTGGACAGATTTACAGTATGTTGAGGTTTCAGGTAGTAGCTTTTCTTATCGTTCATTATTGCTTTTTTGGTTTCATTTCTCAGTTGCTTAAAGATTTGGTAGTCTGCTGTGTTTTTAGTTAAGCGAGATTTGTTCCAGGCTTTATTTCTGAGAGTGATTTTTTGTTTGGTTTCAATTGAGAGCCAGGGGCAGATTTAGTTCTGATTCTAACATGGTAACTGAGTATGGTCAGAAACTTAGCATTAAAGAAATCTACAGCTTCATCAAGAGAAAGGTGTTTTAGAGGTGTCCAATTACATGCTATCAGTTCATTTTGAAATAGTTCTAAGTTAAATTTTTTTTGGATCTGATTGTTCTGGTTTTGTTTTTGTAGGAGGTTGTTTTTGAGCCTGATGATGTAGGTTAATAAGTGATCACTTATCATCATCAGGAGTTTTCCTGTTTCATAAGTATGGGGTTGATTGTTGGTATTTATTCTAGTGGGGAGGAGATGGTCTGAGAGAATCCATAAAGGTTAATATGGCTAGTAGGTTGTTTGTTGTTATCACCTAAGATTATTGTTTTAAGTTTAGTGATAGCCAACAAAGGATCTTTTCTATGGTGGAAATGTTATTTCCTGGGGAATGTAAATGCAGATAATAAAGATTGATTAATGAGAATTTCAGCATTGGAATCATGGGGAGGTTTTTGGTTATTTGAAGGCTAGATTTAAATAAGATAGCTATACCACCACCTTTGGGATATTATAGCCAGGAGGAATGATTGTCTTTTGTTGAGTGTTTTAACCAGGTTTCTGTTAGACAAATAATATCAAAGGAGTACAGTTCTAAGAGAGCATGTAGATGAGTTGTTTTATATTTAATATACATTATGTTAAGGTTAGCTATTGAGAGTGAGTTGTTTGGTTTTCTAAGTAGTGGGTTATTAGTGGGGTTTAGGTTATTGGATTGATTTGATGGGTCAATTGGGCCTGGGTTTGGGTGAATATCTCCATTTCTAAGAGAGGAGTAGGATTAGGTAGGCAGTGTTTGTATATTTACTATGTGGAAGGAGTATCCTTCTGGGATTAGTAGACATGTTTAATGTGGGTAATTCTATGATATCTAGGTAAAAGATAGCTAGGATTGGAAGTTATGTTGATGTGATGGTTGAGGTAGGTATGAATTATGAAGAAAGTTTGTTTATCTGGTTTGTTACGGTGTGAGTGTAGTGGTTGTTCGTAGGAGGTAGTAAGGTGTGCTAATATTAGAGTGAAAGAAAGAGAACACAAATATGGTATGTTTGAGTACTAGGGTGGGAGTTTATACATTTTAAAGGTGGATATTAGCTTTAGTTAGTAGTACAAGTGATGTGGGTGTGGTATTGTTAGATAAGTTAAGTGGTATAAGTGAGAATGAAGTATAGGGAAAAGAGATGAATGGTTAGTTGTGGTTGGATAGTAATTGGAGGAGAGGGTGTGGTTAGGTAGGTATATATGTGGATGCGAAAGATTCTATGGAGACAATCAGAGAGCAGCAGATGTCTGAGGCATGCTAAGGTAACCAGGTAAGTAGAATGAGGGAATGCTGTAGTAAGGCTAGGAAAGTGGAGTGGTAAAGGGTAAGAAAAGAAGCTCTGTAGTCAGGAGAGGAGAGTAAAGGGATTGTAACACAGCAGGAGGATTAGCCAAGGGATGAAATGGGGTGAAGTCTGAGAGCAATAGGAAATCTCCTAGTCTATTGTCCTCAGCCAAACAGTTAAAAATGGACAGAAATGTTTAAATTAAAAGATACCTTTAATACTTTGGGACCAAAATATTTACTATTCTCACACCAGGACTATAGACATGGTACCAAACTAGAATAGATAAAATTTATATCTCACTAGATCTTTATTCTAAAATCTTGAATTTTTCAATACATCCTTGTCCCTTTTCAGATCATAATTCCCTGTTGTTAACAATACACTTGGAATTCAATCAATTATTACTTCAAGGATTCCTTCATATATCACAGAAATTAAAGACTAAATATTGGATAACTTCTGAACTTCAGCTTTTCTTAGAGATTACTTATAAACCTCAAGCAACAGATAAGAGGAAAACAGAAGAAGCAAATAAGAAATACAATGAAATATTATCCCATAAAACTAATTTAGCTATGGAAAAACTGAAATTAAATTCTTATGCTACCTCTCCTAAGCATCTTCATAACCTATCTATGAAAGTTAAGATACAATCAAAAATTAATAACATTGATAGTATCTTTCATGAAGGGAAAAGGAAAAAAGTCTCGGACATAGGGGACATACTGGAGGCTTTTAATTATCATTATGCAGAGCATCGTAGAGATAAAATAAGTACAAATGAATGTGAGAAGTTAGAGAATATAGTTCCCAACATAACAAGAATTCCTGAGGAACTTAAGTTAGATCTACAAAAACCTATTTCTCAAAAGGAAATTATAGATGGGATTAAAGGAAGTAAGTCTAATCAAGCACCTGGAATAGATGGCTTAATTACTGAAATTTATAGATCGTTCCCTTCTTCTATAATCTCTCTCCTACATAAAACCTTTCTTGAAGTTCAAACTTTAGCAAATATTCCTCCTTCTTGGAGATATTCTCTAATTTCCACTATATTAAAAGAGAATAAGGACCCTAATCATTGCAACTCATATAGACCAAGTTCTTTGTTGAATAATGATTATAAACTATCTATGTCAATTATGGTCAATAGATTGAAAATACCCATATCTAAAATAATTAATGAAGACCAAACTGGTTTCATACATAACAGGCATACACAGGATAATATTAAAATAGTATTAACTCTGATAGATTACCTCAATAGAGGAACCATAAAGCATTGATAATAGGTCTAGATATTCAAAATGCCTTTGACTCCTTCAATTGGGGTTATTTATTTAAAGTCTTACAGTTATTTGATTTCCCCTCCGTTTTTTATAACAATGATAAAGAAAATCTATGAAAATAATCTAGCACATGTCAAATTAGGTCCCTTTACTTCCAAAACAATCCAAATCACTAGAGGTACTAGACAAGGATGTCCCATGTCCACTATCCTGTTTGCTCTGGCCATAGAAATACTTTTCCATTTTAATACGTAATAACCCAAAGATAAGAGGTATAAATATATATGACCAATATATTTCTAAAATAATGATGTTTGCTGATGATGTCTTATTTACCTTACCAACTCTAAGGAAGTGTTAGGTGAAGTGGATATATTAACAACAAATTTCCAAAAAATCTCAGGACTCTTCTTCAACAACTCTAAATCAAAATATTTATTATTAAATAAAAAAGACCATACAGGTTCCAATTAATCATATTATTGGAAACCAAGTTTCAACTCTAGACTATTTAGGAATAGTCCTAGGCAAGAATATAGAGGAAACCTTACAACTTAACTATGGTAAAGCCATAGACTTAATCAAGACATTAATAAGCAAATGGAACAATTTGTTTATAACATTTGATGATAGGTTACAACTGATAAAAATGATTTTATTACCTAAAATATTATATATAGCACAAGCCCTTATATTTCCACCCAGAAAAAAATCCTTAAAGAAATCACTTCAACTCTGATGAAATTCCTATGGTACCCTAAAAGAAATAGAGTGGCATATTCTCATCATATCAGAAAATGGGAACAAGGGGGGTTAAATTCCCAGAGATTGAAACTTATATAAAGGCATCTATAATTAAAATAGTCATGAATTGGATAAATCCTAGATACTCTTCCAATTGGAAATAGTTACACTCCATTATACTAATGAATGAAATTATTTTTTATCAAAGAATGCTTTGGTAACTGACAAAGGAAACAAGATATGGCACTATTTAAGTTTAAATTTACAGTATAGTACAACAAAATTAACTAAACTAACACTAATAAACAATATTTTTGATGTGTTTAGAAAATTCATCTACACAAATTTAGATATAAAACTTTGGCATAGATTTTTAATACCATTTACTATTACAAGGGATTTCCCTGATAAAACACACATAGAGATTTTTGGTTTATTGGAAAATAATAACCTATTTTGTTGGTTGCCTATCCCCTAATGACTGGTTGGTTCTTCAGAGTGTCACAGCATACACTAAGGATGTATGTAGAATAACGCATAACTTATCCTTCAAAACCATACCAAAATTTATAAACTGGATTTTTGGAATTCTATATAATAATATCAATGTTAAGAATTAATTATATCTATATAACACTTTAATTGTCTATACGACAGCTCCTAAAGATTCTTACTGGCAATACCTAACTAAAGGGTTTCAAGTATCATTATCAATGGAAGATAAAACAGACATTATTTTCAGTTAAACTAACTTCTTACTCACAATTCTGGAGGATTTTTTCATTGGAAATTTCTACACAGATCCTTTTTGACACCTGAGAAAGTCTCATAAATGAATCCTTCAAACAGCAAATTATGATGGAGATGTCATCTGTCCACTAATGCTGACTGGTCTCATATTTTTTATGACTGTACTAATATTAAACCATATTGGAATGAGATTAACAAATTTCTTCAAGCTATCTATAATGATGTTTTGTTTTAACAAAGTCTTTAATTTTATTGAATGTTAATAGTAATAATAGGAAGAAAGATGACCTGTATTTGTTGTGGACAATGTTAGCAATAGCCAGAAAATGTATAACTAGAAGATGGAACTCTAATGTAGCACCCACAATGCAGGAATTCCTATAATCACTGAAGAAATGCATACTAATGGAGAAAATAACTAAAGAGTTAAGAACTTTTCCTAAGCCATTGGTTAATAGTCTGTGGATGAAAGTTTTGAATTTGATTGATACCCTACAGATGGAATCAAACTCTTCCTAACTATCATAGTTTATATATTAACTTATTACTTAACTACAAATGTTTTTATCCGAACCCTTTTTGTCAGGCTGAATGTAAATACTGTAAATAGTTATTGAATGTTATGAATGTTTTAAATTATTGTGTTATTTCATCAAAATAAAAAATCGTTTGAGTAAAAATAAAAATAAATAAATAAAAGTGTAAGCTTCAGCAATTATAGGTGATACAAACCATAAATAAAACAAAAACATGCCCTTTAACAGTTGACAGGCAGATATAAATATAATCACAGAAGCTTTTTTATAGCTCAGTTTGTTATCCAAGTAGCTTTGAACTGATGAAATGTTATAATGCTTGCTGAGTCTTATGTTTACATTGCCACAATGAGATTTATAGGCTGTAAAATGTGTAGCTGTAGGAAAACTCATGCACCTGGGGTAAAAATGAAAGGAAATACAAGACATCAGCAGGACATGGAAATGCACATTGATAAATGTGTTGTATAGAGGTCTAATTGTCATATTCAAGTTCTTATGAACTTACAGTATGCAGAAAATACATAATGGCTCAATTATTTTCAGCAAAGTGCATTTACACAACAGTCATTCATATAGTTAATACAAACTATATTTAAAAGAGGGGAGGTTGTGTCCAAGGAAGGGAAAATATCATGTAACATAGCAGATGCATTCTGGGGTTCATGAATCCCTTATGCCTAATACAGCCCTGGGGCAAAATTTAATAAAAGGTGTAGGACTAGAGGGTGGCAACCCCTGATTCAAGAAGGCTGCACAGGCAGAGTACTGTAAATGACATGCAGCAGAAGCAGATGTTAGCCCCCCGCCCACCTTGAGACATTCTTTACCCTTGACCATTAAACCTCCACAAAGACCTAAAAAGAAAAAGTATTAAGTCATGGGCATTCAAAAACAATATAGCTGAAACACGTGATGTGCTTAAGGGGTCGTTTGCATATATATTTCATGGGCCTCCATTACAGGAAGTTTAAGGTATCACACAGTGAAAATTCTAGTATTTGATTTAGGGAGATGTGAAACGCTTTGCCCATGAAGAGAAGAATAGCTGTGTTGAAAGAGCCAACTTCTTATATAACACAATATATATATGTGGGCATCCTGCTGGTATAAAAGAATTACAATTTTGAGATATTGTTCTCATTTATTTAGAGTTTCCCTGTGTCTGGTTTGGTCACCTGTCACTACAACACTTGGATTACTTCTAAAACCATCTAGATCTACAAAGCTGATATAAGTATTTTCTTGCACTTGTTCTACCTGTCTTGGTGCTATTTAATACCTCTGTGCTGCATTTATTGATTCAGTTGAATTTATCACTGTTTTTCAGCCTGCACTGCTTAAGAAATGCCATCTGTTTGTTGGGTTGTTTTAGCAGTATTCTGATATTTCCTAACAACCTCTGATACTGCAAAACCTGTTCTTATTTTTCCAAAGTTCTCCTGAGTCTGCCAAAATATTTTTATGTTTTGCAAAGTTTTCCTGTGTTGTAGTTCTCTTACATTACATGCCTTTTGCTGTATTTTGTGAATGTTTCTCAGGGTTAGTGAACTTTTTCCCAAAGATTCTTGATACTGCAGGGATTCAGACTGCTGTTATAAAACTTTTGCTACTGCACTTGAGCTCAAAAACAGTTTGTTTTACACTGGGTGGGTCCTTTTGCATTCTGGTGGGAGCAAAAGCTAAATTAAACCCATCCAAGTTGGAAACTGCTGGTAGAAGGTTTATTGTGTGTTTATTTGATTGGCCTGAGGGCTCGAGTGTTGTAAAAGTCTTTATTCGCAAATGCAGTTCCCCTTGCCTTGTATATAAGCAAACCTCTCTAGTTGAAAATCCTCTATAAGGAACACTCCCCATAGTCTCCCACTGTTCATAGCTGCATGAACAGCTGCCAGTTTGTGCAGAGAGCAATCACCACTGCAGTTCATCTAATAGTATACTACTAAACACTCTCACTTTTTTCCTTTAAGTGACTCTCTCCTACTCCTTCCCATCTACTAAGGATCTGGTATAATGGATAGGTGCTTCCCTGTCATCTCTTTTTCCAGCCTGGTGGATATGGGCATTCTGAGGTAGTGTAGTAACTGCCTAATGTTCACTGACAAACATTTAATTTTAGGACAGACAAACACGGTGTGTGAGAGATGTTAGGTATACAATGTCATTGGAGGCAAAGCTCTCACATACACACATAAAAAATGCAAACCAGGTTGTTAACATTATACCCAAAGCAATCACTATCAACACTGAGGAACAAACTCATAGACCCACATATACGGAGATACTGACTTGTAATCTACCCAAACCTCCAAGACTCCTAAAAGCATCTCTGTGGCTTTGCACACACCCAAAAAAGACAGCACCTCACAAAACACATAACTCTAAAAATCATAATATCTCCGCTTGCAAGCCCATAAGAGAACAGAGCACACAGCCACGTATTCCATATATTGGGGATTCCATTGTAAGACATACTGATATCCCTCTGAACAGAGCACACAGCCACGTATTCCATATATTGGGGATTCCATTGTAAGACATACTGATATCCCTCTGAACAGAGCACACAGCCACGTATTCCATATATTGGGGATTTCATTGTAAGACATACTGATATCCCTCTGAACAGAGCACACAGCCACGTATTCCATATATTGGGGATTCCATTGTAAGACATACTGATATCCCTCTTACCAGCCAAAACAAGGAAGAGATCACAGAGAGCTGTCTGTCTGGAGCCAGGATCCGCCAGATCACACATACACTTAGTTCTTTAAACCACAAGTACCAGTATGACACGGTCATAGTCCATGTGGGCGTAAATGACCTAAGATGTACCTCACTGGACTATATGAAGAGAGATGTGGTATAGCTCTCTGAATATGTTTCCCAAGTGAATATTAATCTAGCCTTTAGTAGCATCTTACCTTCACCTATGATGATACCACAGAACCAGCAAAACATGATTGACTTGAGCAATTGCCTTAGTTTCTGGTGTCACAACAAGTGGATCCAGTGTCTGTCAGCCTGGGGAGACATAATCAGCAAACCACAATGCTTTGCCAGAGATGGTTTGCACTTGTCACCACTTGGCTTCTGGATACTGACAAAAACTTTATCTATCCCCATAGTGCCTTTTTTAGGCTGTGCCAAGTTGTTAAATCCTCCAACATAACAATAATCATTCATAACTACCTAAAGGTACTGCTGCTCAGCACTTGGAATTTTAATAAAAAACTACACTCCCTGGAAGCACTCCTTGTCCTGGAGAATACAGGCATATGTGCAGTCACAGAAACATAGTTCAGAACAATGGAGCACCCAACTATCAAAGTTTACAATGCCATTCATACCTTTCAGTTCCCCTCAGCTCAAGATAAAACAAAGGGAGGAGAAGTCTCAGTATTCATAAAGGACAAGTACACTACTAGACTGGTCCAACAACAGGATTCACATGAGCTACTTCACACCCAACTAACTATAGGTGTGACCCCCCCCCCCACCACCACCACCACCACCATATCCTTGCTAGATACAGATCCCCAAACATGAGTCTGGAAAAACCACATCTCTCACCTACTACCTAACCCTACTGGAATCTCTTAACATTCAGCCTAACAACATACTTATGGGTGACTTAAATTACCCATCCATAAACTGGGAAGCTTATATGACCCATCATTCACTTGCTTAGAGGCTTTTCAAATTCATAAATGCAAATGCCCTGGAGCAACTAGTTAGCTCTCCAACTAGTACTCATGAACATTGAGCGATGCTGCTCCCTCCCATGCATTAACTCCTCCCTAGTAAGATCTGACCACAAAATGATCTCCTTTAGTATTAAAACTAATCTAGATCCCCCATCAAACTCCAAATCTGTTAAGAATTTTGCTAAGGCCAATTACCTGAGCCTAAGTGACAGCTTATTTAACTTTCAAGCCCCTCCAAATCCAGACATCACTGAGGCCCACTCTGAGCTGTACACAAAAGCACTGCACAACCACTTTCATAGCTGCATAGAGGTGACGGTACCTTTCTGAGTCAAACCTATGATTACAGTCAAAAAGAAACCACCATGCTGGATCCCTAGCATAAATAAGCTATTCAACAAAAGGAAAAAATCCTCTACAAAGCTTAAAAGGAACAGGCAAATCTGTGCAAAAAGACAGTCACCAGTCTCAACAAACAAATTAGAAAGTCAGTCAAATCTGCCAAAGCAAACTATTTGGCAAAGATAGCCTCCCAGGTGAAAGATAACCATAATCCTTGTTTAATTATCTTTGTAATGACAGGGGAAATGCTCAGTAATGTCCTGAGTTAGTTATGAATGAAAACACTTACACCCAGCCTGAAACTATAGGAAACCTGCTGGCCAACAAGTTCAGTTCAAACTTCACCCCCATCACCTCCAACTGCACCCATAGAAATATGTGCAACCACCCCCTGCTAGTTATTATGATGGACAGGTCCTTCCCATACTCGCTAAAGCCAAAAACACAGCCTCCATCGGTCCCGGCAGCATTCTAGGATGCTTCTTAAATCTCTTAAAACAGAATCTATTGGGGTCACTAGATACCATCTTTAACCACAGCCTCAGAATGTGCTTTGTCCCATAAGAATGGAGGACTGCAAAGGTCATCCCTCTGCACAAGGGGGGGCCCATCAACTGGCCCAGGGAACTACAGACCCATAAGCTTGACCAGTCTTATCTGCAAGACCAATGAGAGAATTACCATGGACCTGATCAATAACAGCATAGGAGGCTTCCAAAAATGTTCCTGCTCAATTTGGTAAACTTCTTCGAGAAAGTCACCAAAGCCATGGATGAGGGTAAAATGGCACATACTGCTTATCTAGACCTGGCCAAAGCTTTTGACACAATTCCCCACTGAGTGATCAGAGATAAACGTAAATGAGTTTGACATAAACCCCTCCATTAGCAGATGGATAGTCAACTGGCTCACTGACTCTGCACATGTTGTCCGGATAGTGAATCCACTTCTGATAAAAAAAAAAAAAATATTACTAGTTGGGTCCACAGGGTTCAGTGTTGGGATCCCTCCTGTTTCCTACATACTTCTCTGCAGTGAAGGCCATTGTTGGGGGCCTCTGGCTCACCAACTTTGCTGATGGCTGCAAGTTGGGAGAAATCATTGAATCCTAAAATGATGTTGAGATCCTAAAAACACGCCTGAAAATGACAAACAACCGGTGCCAAAACCATGGTCTGAGACTAAATGCTAAAAAATGCATAATCATTCCCTTTGGCAAATCACACCCCTAAAAGGAGACCCAGTGGTGAGGGACCTAGGAACACAGATAGATAGTAACCTAAGTTTTGACCACCAGGTAGCTACAGTAGTGAGGAAATACTTCTGTGTGGCTCAACTTATAAGTAAAGGCATGGCATCACGATCAATGGAAGTCATAGTGCCATTGTACTCGGCCCTCATCAGGCCCATAATCAAGTACAGTGCTCCCTTCTGTATGTATCTATCCAGGCACCTACACCAACTGGAGTGGCCCTAGAGGTTTCTGACTAAAAAAATACAAACCGTAAGACACATGTCATATGCAGATCGACTAAAGGCCCTGTCCTTTTACACCATCTCATATTGTTTACTGAGAAGGGACTTGTGCTTGACTACAAGGCATTCTCTGATCCAGCCCTGATGAAAATGTTACATATTCACAAGAAAAAAAATATACAAGGGTAACACATTACATGAACCTGAACCTTGCTTCTGACTCTAACAGAACTTGCTGGAGAGACAGATTCATATCCCAAAGGCTGCCTCATCTTTGGAATAAACTTCCCATCTTCATAAAACAAAGCATGCCCCTCACTCTCTTCAAAAATAATTTCTAAAAATTGATGGGGAACCATAAATTCACTTCTGGAGTACTACTCATGTCCCTTATGGACAGAGGCAGTCTGTGAAATTACTCAGGGGTCCAACACCAAAAGACCCACTAGCCTGATACTACCCCATCCCATATCTGGAGAATTAAGATATAATACTGTGGTGGTGGTGCTGCGGTAGCGTTGTCGCCTCACAGTAAGATGTTGTCCTGTTCAATTCTCAGCTAGAGCGTCTTCTGTGTGGAGACATGCGTGAATGGGCATACCTTCGTTGAAGGTTGTGCGTCAGAGCTGGCAACTCGGCACGTAAAAATCTACTGCCAATCATTAGCGGACCGGAGTTCCGCTGTGGCAACCCTTAACCGGGAAAAGCCGAAAGACACAACAACAACATTGTCATATCCTGGGTATTATTGGCTAGGCTTCCAAAAGCTCTTGTGCCATTAACCTAGCAATCAACTGTGAACCTATAAATTGAATTAAGTATGCATACACATTATCTCATAAAGTAAAAACAGCATCCCTGTAGACAAGAATAATAGCTGTAACTATGTCTAGGTTTGTATTAAAGAGGGTATTTAGAAGAAAATCAAATGATAACAGTATTTTTCTTAAAAAGAAGGAAAAACTTATTTCACTTTACCAATACATATTTTATGAATTTTGAAATTTTTTTGACAGTGTTTTGAGTCACTGGAGCAAAACTGCAATAAGCAATATCATTAATTTTCTTTAAACTGACATTATATAGTGCTGTAGAGAAAACAGTTACCACTGCATTGACGTGCACGCTTTCGGAATTGTTTGATGAATTGCAGTACATGATGTGTTCATTGAATTGAAGCAGTTAGCTTCATAATAACACAGGAATATGGCCAATGCAGCAGTATTACAGTTGCCTTTTCCAGCTGCTAAAATTAAGTTAACAAATACTGAATTTAATGAGATAGGCTGAGTAAAATGTCAAGAATTATGTTAAATTAACAAGCTTGTTTCACAAAGCTCAACTGCCGTGCCTTATTGAAGAATTTATTCCTCATTGTATGATTGTATCAATTACAAAACATCACATTAGTGAACATGTACGCAGGGTATACCAGTTAAGATATTAGAATATGTAGGTGAAGGCTTTGTATGAATCCTGTATGACACTATAAAGCATTTTAATTTCCTTCTTCTTGCTTATTTCGCTCAGAAAAAGTATTTCAATAACTTTTTTATGTGTCAACTTGTACTAAAAGGTGCAACATTTTTTAAGCTTGTAAATTCAGGGTGTACCTTTGATGCTGGTTAAAGCAAACACAACATTTATTCTTATGTGGCCAGATTTTCTTTTTCTGCCCATACGTGATTGGCAAAGTCCCTTTTTCTGCTTTGCAAAATATGTGTCACAATAAAAATAATTGCTTAATAAGGTTGCCTGGAAGTGCATTTGTAAAGTAATGGAAATAATTTCCTGAGACCGTGCTGAATGGTGTTATACAAATAAATGTTGTCTACTTGTTTTAAGGGAGTAACAGGAGATGAATTTATATTTCATGGTATAAACAGGCAGCAGAGTATTCTATGTTATACATTCCTGGTAATCCTTGAACAGAATGTACCATCCCTGAAATCGATTAGATTGCATCTCAGTCTTCCAGGACTATGTGCTAAAGCCAATGACTTCAACAGTACGCAATGTTGTAAATCGTGGCACTAAGGAAATTCTGATCCAGAGATTATAATTTAATGATTCAGCAAAAATGTTGTTAAAGAAAAAATGCATGCTTTTAGAATGTATAAGAATTTTCTAGGAATTGACTAGATCTTTGGCAAAGTAAGTGTACAAAAACGTAATGCAAAGCTTACAACATAAGAGGGTTATGATTGGCTTTTTGATCATGACCAATATATTTGTTCAAAATATGGATGTCAAGAAATTCCCAATGAAAATGAAGCAAAGCAAAGCTTGAGAAGGGGATACTGACATCCATGTCAACAGCACATAACAAGCAGTCATGACTAGAGAAAAACACAATCACAATTCCTTCACATGGAGTTTCAGGTTCTGCTGTGTACTGTTAGTTATGTATGGGAAAAAAAAGTAGAAGCCCAGGGTGTTTTACAGCTTTGACACTGGCCAGATGACGTATGCTTTTAATTAAAGAAAAGCTTTACAAGCTGTTAGCACTTCACTGTGTCACAGTTTTCACTGTATGACATCATAATGTGAGTCATTGGTTTTAAAGCTGTTAAAGTGTTTCAGACATTGTTATGGGGAGGCTACCATGTGTGCTGCAGCATAAGAACTGATCATAAAAAGCTTTATAAGTTGCATAACAATGTTTGCAATTTTGAAAGCTGTTATGATGAGGCCTGTTATTCACAGAATTTCTCTCCAGATGTGCTAATTGCTCAATGAAGGTTGGACAGTTGGAACATCATAGAGAAATTCTAATTCAGAGAAAAAAAAAGATTAGCAGCTCATTACCATGTGTCTGAATTGAACACTCTGATGTCAGACC
Organism: Protopterus annectens; assembly: GCF_019279795.1. Taxonomy (NCBI): domain Eukaryota; kingdom Metazoa; phylum Chordata; order Ceratodontiformes; family Protopteridae; genus Protopterus; species Protopterus annectens. The sequence continues at coordinate 577,190,987 of NC_056729.1, forward strand.
TAACCATACTAGTGTTCTCCCAAGCAGCCCACTTCAGATGTGCGCATATGCATTCATACACACACACACACACACACACACACACACACACACACACACACACACACACACACACACACACACACACATTAAGACTCGCTATTCCATAGCTAATACCACCAGTGTGACATCCCAGGCAGATACATGTTTGCACCCACCCACAAAATTGCTGCACTTACCTGTACAATGAGTACTCCCACAGAAATGAATGCTTAACCACTATATTTTGACAGAGTTCACTTTATCCTAGCATAACATTTTACATGGTTAAGCTATTCTCAGAATCACTCAATCAAGTCATTTTGTACCCACAAACATTTCTAGGGGAGAGCACATGGCTATTTAGCATTATCAGCTTCTCATTGACTTGTATTTACATGCAGCTTTTCCCATGAGATTGCCCTCTACACTGAGCCTCTCACAAGGGGAATTGGAGAGGTTTAGCTTGATGCAGAATCATTTTGAGACAAAGCTTCTGTATCATCCTTAGCCATTCTGAATCCCCTTGAGACCTGTTTTTTTTTCATTTAATGTGTTCCAGAAGTTTTGTTAGTTGTTTTTTGTTGGGGGAAGGGTGTAGAACTACAACGTCTGCCTGCACCTGAAGCTGAAGGATTTTTTTTTTGCATTGGTGCATTTTTGTCTTGTTTCTGTAGTTAAAACAACACTGACAAAAATAAATAGGTTCATAGGTAGGTACTAGGCTATTGGCCCTGGGGCCTATACAAGCCCAGCCAAAAAGGTACCCTGGCTTTTGCCACCCAAGAAAATGATTTTCCTGTGCCACTGTCGAGCAGAGCCACAGAGGTGATCCCGGGGGTGAATTTCCTATTTCCCATCCAATCATCAAGATTTTTCTTGAAGAGTGCTAATGAGGAGCTTTGTTTGATATAGATAGGTAGTTTATTTCAGAGTATGGGAAGTCTCTGGGCCAGGAATCTATCCCTCTGTTTATTGTGGTTACAAGGTTTAGGTCCCTAGAGCATGTAGATCGGAGGGATTGGGATTTCTTTAAGTGGAGCATGTCCAACAGCTCTGGGTTTGACATAGCTTTGCTTGTTAGGCAGAGATCACTTCTGAGTAGGTGATATGCGGCGGAGTAAAGCTGGAGTTTTTTGAGACGGTCTGCGTAGGGCATTTGTTTGAGGCCAGTAATCCTCTTTGTGAGGTATTTCTGCGTCCTTTCCAGTTGTTGTAGACGTCTTGTGAGGTACATACCAAAAGGGGCATTGTACTCTATAATGGGTCTAATGAGTGATGAGTAGAGGGGAGCAATGACCTCTTTTTTTCTAAATGAGAAACCTTTTGTGATGAGGTGTGCCATGTAGAAGGATTTCCTGACTACTGTGACGATGTGATTATCAAAGGAGAGACTACTGTCCACCTGTGCCCCAAGGTCTATTATCACACTTTCAGTGTTAAGTATACTACCGCCTATGTTGTAGTTCATGGGTACAGAACAAAGGGGATGACAGTGCACTTTTTGGCATTGAGACTGAGGCCATGGCTTTGACACCAGGCATCTGTCTCAGTGAGGCCCTTTTGTAGGATGTCCACATCATTAGGAGTTTCGATTATGGCTCCTAGTTTGCAGTCATCTGCAAACTTCGTTAGCCAAAGACTTTCTGTGTTAGCCTGTACTTCAGAGAAGTAGATACCAAACAGGAGAGGACCCAGGACTGAACCCTGTGGTACTCCACTTGTCACTGGTCTGAAGTCGGATTTGGAGTCTGCTACTTTCACAATGTGGTTTCTGTCAGTGAGCCATTTGGCAACCCATCTTGTAACATAGGGATTTATACCTAGTTTAGTGAGTTTGTCTATAATTCCAGAGTGAGGGATGGTGTCGAAAGCCTTGGCAAGATCTAGATAGGCTGTGTGAACCACCTTACCTTTGTCTACGGCTTTGGTGACTGCTTCAAAGAAGTCTATCAGGTTTAGGAAACATGATCTGCCTTTTACAAACCCGAACTGGGTGGGATCCAGAGTTTGGAGATTACCAATGTCTTTGTTTATAAGTTCCATGACAATACATTCCATGGCCTTGCAGACCAGGCTTGTCAGGCTAATGGGGCAGTAGTTCCCGGGGTCCGTGGTGGCTCCCCCCTTGTGGAGTGAGATAACCGTTGCTGTGCGCCATTCAGCAGGCACAAAGCCTGAGGTGAGGCTATGATTGAACATGGTACTTAGGTGGGGTGCCAGTTCATTCTGTAGTTCATGTAGAACACAGCCTGGGATGTTGTCTGGTCCCATGTATGCTGTGTTCTTGGCTTTGGAGAGTGTGGTTTTTACCTGTGCAGCTGTGATTACAGGAATGTTGCATTCTTCCAGTATAGAGATGGGCTGTTTAGGGTGTGAGAGGGGGGTAAAGTTAGCACTGAACCTATCTGCCAGGATGTTGGCAATATCAGTTGGGTCTGTATATTTAGTGCCATTGTGCTGTAACTCAGAGCAGATCCGAATGTTGCCATTGAGGTTCTTGACATAGCTATAGAATGCTTTGTGGTTGTCTTTAGAATCAGTGGCGATTTTGTTTTTGTAACTAGCTTTGGAGGATTTTATCAGAGATCGCAGCTTCTTACTGAGGCTGACCAGGGAGCTCCTCCACTCATGGGATTTTACTCTCTTTTGCAAGAGTTTCTTCCTTCTGTTGTACAGTTTGTTTATGGCAGGGGACCACCAGATTGGCTTCCTTTTTTTGGAGGATAGCGTCTTGGTTCTGTTTGGGATAGCACGATCCATGCACTCATGTAAGTGCTTATAAAGTGCAATTGTGTAGGATTCAGTAGTCGTAACTGTATTGTTCATCTGCATGGGTGTCATGAAGTTCACCACGTCTGTCTTAAGAAGCATGAAGTTGGTTTTGAAGACATTTTTTACCATGGTTTCCTTAATGGGGGGGGGGGGGTGGAGGCAAGATGTGGATATATAGGGTAATTAGCTTATGGTCGGATCTGACCAATGAGGCATTGACTTCAGGTGTGGAACACTGGTCACTCATATTGGTAATGACTAGATCTAGGATATTGTTGTCCCTGGTGGGGGTGTGGATAAGTTGATCCAGGGTATTGGAGTTTATAAATTCCAGAAAGCGTTGTGCAAAGGAGTTGATACATGAGTAGTTTTCCCAGTTAATGGTAGGGTAGTTGAAATCGCCCATTATTAGGGTGTTTGGTTGAACCCTAATATTTTCCGGTACATCAAGAAAAGAGGAGTGGGAATCCTGGGGCATGGTGGGTGATCTGTAGCAAGCTACAATTTGGATTGCAGTTTTTCCCAGTTAGTTGCACTTGGATAACCTCGGCTGCATTATGCTGAGCAACTAGCCTGGAGGTGTGGATATCCCTAATGAATATGGACACACCTCCACCATTGGTGTTCCGGTCCAGGTTACATGGCCGAAAAGTGTGGTGTGAGTTATAGCCTGGTAGTGCAGGGGTGCTCTCTGAAGCCTTGAACCAGGTCTCAGTCACTGCACAGATATCGATGTTCTCCATTTTAAGGAGTGCCTCGAGTGAGTGCATTTTGAGATTTAGACATCTAGCATTGAGTAGCATCACCCTCAGTTTTTGCTTGCCTGTTCCTGTTATGGTGGTGAATTTGTCATTTGAACCTTGCCTAAAAAAGGCACTATAAGGGCGGCAAGAACCTTAGTCAGTATCCAGAATCCCAGGGGTGACAGGTGCAGGCCATCTCTGGCAAAGCATCGTGGTCTGCCGACCATGTCATCCCAGGCAGACAGATACTGGATCCCTTTAGAATGGCACCAGAAGCTTAGCCAATTGTTGAAGTCAATCATTTTGTCCTTGTACTGTGGCATCATTCTGGGTGATGGCAGAATGCTACTCAGGGCTAGGGTCATACCTGCCTGGGCTACAAGATCGGAAAGCTCTTCCATGTCTCTTTTCATGTAGTCCAGGGAGGTACGCCTCTGGTCGTTCACACCAACATGGACAATGACAGAGTCATATTTGTACTTGTTGTCAAGTGACCTGAGTGATTGGGTTATGTGGCGGATCCTGGCACCTGACAGGCAGCTGACAGTAACCTCCTCCTTGTTTAGCCTGGTGAGTGGGACATCAGTGTGCCTGACTACAGAGTCGCCTATGACTAGTGTGTTGAGTACGTTGTTTTGCCTTATTGGCTGTGGTTGAGTGGCACACTGAGTCTGCAGGCTATGTGTCATTTGGGTTGTGTTGGGGGATGGAGGTCGCTTGCATTTCTGCTTTGGAGTTATCTGTTGCTTGAGCAGATTATTATTGAGAGCCTCCGCGAATGTTTTTTTGTTTCTATGTGTGGATTTTGGTGGTGTAGATTTAGTGAGACTATGTGATGAGTGTGGTGTGGTACAAGTGTTTACCTTCTCCTCTTGACTGTCAAGTTCAGTCTTGATGGGAGCGAGCTTTACCTCCAGTTTGGCTAGATAAGTGCATCTCTCACAGGTTGTAGTGTTGGGTGGTAGGAGGAGATGGTTGTCTGTGTACATGAGGCAATTTCTACATTGCCCCTAGATGCCCAGATTCATCAGATAGACAGGAGAGAACACTGAGAGCTGACCCTTTGATATGCCTGAATAAAAAAAAATATTTTCCTCTAGATAAGTGAGGAAAGTGAGTACAAGAGCTGTTTTTTTTTCTCTAAGCAAGTGAGGAAAGTAAGTACCAAAACTGTTTTCCTCTAGGTAATGAGGAAGGTTGAATGCTGTAGTAATTGGTAGGTTATTTAGTGCTTACAAGTTCTGAACAAGTGCTGATCACGAATAAGCAAATTCAGGTGCTAAAAGTACAAATCTATATCTGGCCTAAACTAGTTACAGGAAAGGGGGGAAACAAGTGCAAATGGGGCTTTTAAATCAGAAAGTTGAGAGAGATGAAAAAACTGCCCAGACGGCCGGTAACTACAATTTCTGGGCCAGAACCACTCCTTATGTGATAAATAGATTACCTAGTGCTTACCACTCCCACTGATAAGCTAGAAGGCTTCCCTCCATCACAGAAAGCATGGGGGGGCTCAGAAGCTTACATACAGTCCTGGATACAGCAAATCTGAATCTGGACTACATTAGTTACAGGAAAGGTATTTTTTTTTTTATAAATACATTCCCTTATCTTGATCGGCTTGTGTCTAGTTATATTCATGCTCCTTATATTTTATTATCATAATTCTTCATGAAATAAAATATTGTGAACTAAAAGCTGATTTTTTTCAGGTCAGCTAGAATATAAATCCTTTTTACTTCGTAAATTTAAACAAACAAAAAGGAAAAAAAAAAGATTGCAAACATCATCATCATATTGCACTGTAAAAATAGTTATATTACTAATGCTGGGCAGTAATGTAGAAAAAGTTCAGTGTTCTGTGGCTGAGCATATGCATTTATGAGTCGTATAATAACTGTAGCATTTGCCGAAAATTTAAAGTGATTTGTCACACTTTAAGTGCTACACGTATTGTTTTGCATAGATTGAAATATCAGTATTACTTACAGTATTAGTAAATGCTATGTGTGGTTTCTTTGATGGCATTATTTCTTTCCACTGAAATACTGAAATGTATTTTTCTGTGAAACTCCACTCCCCAGCATGACATCACATTAGGCAAACAGTGCTAGAGTAGAGTTGGGGATACTGGAGCATGGCGAGTTTTTTTTCAAAGACTTGCTTTTATGTTTTTTTTTTTTCCTGGACTTCAACTGTGACAGGCCAAAAACAATGTAAATTCATTAACATTAAGATTTGTAACCTAATCACTACTGCACTGGGTGTTTTACTGTTTTACATTGCACACATCTAAATGAGCTATTGTTAAGATTGTGCATTGGTAAAATAGGTGACATTTGTGTGTTGTACTGCCTGGTAGCCTCTTGCTTCTGCAGTTCATCTTTAAAAACTGGTTTAACTACTTGTTTTGTTTCTGTGTAAATGGTCACTCATTAATGTATTGTTTTCAGGTGTCTAGGTCAAGATATGATGTTAGCTGTGCTGTGAACATATCTCAACTGTCCAGGATATTGCAGACTGTCTTTGAGTGGGGTTTTCATGCATACACATAGAATTTTAACACAGTATCAATGTATAATTTACACATGACTCTGACGTGCACATTGGAATCTATCTCCATAACCTACTCCCAACACTGTCATACTACCTTCTCTCTTTCACCCTCCAAGTAGTTCCAGAAATAAGCCTTTGTCCCTACAATTTCATACTACATTTTCTTCTGGAATAAAAAATTTAAATAATGCAACAAACTACACTTCTTTGTTCATGAGCAACTTTGTGTGTGCACTTGTCTGCATGTGTATGTGTAGATATGTGATAAACAAAGCTTCTGTGAGGATTATTATAGTGCTCATTCCTAATTTCATTTTCATAGGTAATTTTCAAACAGATCCAAACTGCTAACTAGCTTCCTTCCCATACATTCAAAACAAAAACATTTTACCTATACACATAACTTATACAGCCATTTAAAACATTAACGAAAACAGTAGTGCACTGGTGTGAGCAAACAGTGATAACTGTAAATATGAACACATAATAAATGTACAGCAGTCATCAGTTAAAAAAATATATAAATATTAGTCATAGGTGACTCCATTGTGAGACACACACAGGTATGCCCCTCACCAGGCTGGATAAGGAGAAAGTCACAGTTGTTTATCGGGTGCCAGAATCCACCATATCACCCATGCACTTAGGCCTCTCAGTAGATACTGTTATGAATCTGTCATAGTCCATGTTGGCATGAATGACTAAAGGTGCACCTCCTTGGAATACATGAAGAGAGACATGATTGAGCTCACTGAGTGTGTGTCCCAGGCAGGGATGTTCCTAGCCTTAAGCAGCATTCTACCATCACCTAGAATGATGCCTCAATACAAACAGAAAATGATTGACTTTAACAATTGGCTTTGTTTCTGGTGTCATACCAAGGGGAGCCAATACCTGACAGCCTGGGATGACATGACTGACAAACCACGATGTTTGCCGGCGATGACCTTCATCTGTCTCCCTTGAGCTTCAGGCTCCTGGCAAAGGATCTTGCACCCCCATAGTGCCTTTTTTAGGTAATGCCATTAGGGCAAAACTACCAACATGAAAATTTCATCAAAACGTAAATTAAAGGTTATGCTGTCCATGCCCTGGCCCAGCAATCAAGGAGCCTCAATCCTCACCACTAACACCAGTGAGGGTCATCTCGTATAGGAGGAAAGGATAGCAAATACAGTAAGGTGCAATTTCCTGTAAGAGCACACAGAGATCACAGTCAGTCCGGGGCTGGTGGCTCCCTCGCTCTCCAGCTCCCCAATAAGACTCCCCACTGGCACAGCTATAGGATCCAGATCTCAGCCTAGTGGGCAAGCTAAAACTTCCAGTTCTGCCCAACCAGTGCTTGGTGCCCCTGCCCAGGTAGTTGACACACACACACACACACACACACACACACACACACACACACACACACACACACACACACACACACACTTTGAGAAGAGTTTATACAACCACACAGACACTCCTGGGAAAGGCTGGCACAGGTTCTGTAGCTGTGCCCCTTTTTCCCAGACTATATGGTAGTACCAGCTGCTACCATCCACTAATATTTATCAGCTACTCAAAGGCCCTTAAAAGGGTGCCCAATTATTACTGTGAAATATTATTATCCAATTGGTAGTATAGCACAGGGCTAAAGCTATTGGAGTGGCTTTGGACAATTTTACCAAAGGCATGCAAGTACTCTAAAGAGCTTAAATTATCTCTACAAAAACAGCCACAGTTGAAAGGGTTTAAAAATATTTAATAACAAATAGTCAAAACACAAGACAATACATTGTACTACACAGTGCTAGTCAAGAGTTCAGAGATCACAGAGAAATACTTAAAATAATTCAGTAGTACAGTTCTGACATCACAGAAAAATACTTTATTTCTAAGAGAAAACACAAATCTAAGATAAACTTACATATAGAGCAAGACAGTGCTGGTGAGTTGGATGGTCAAGACAAAAATGTTTAATGCTCTCTGATTCTGTCTGTTTTTAAAATCACATTCCTGGTTCACATTGCATTAGTCTTAACACTTCCCTGGGTTCCCAGGCTAACAGAAACTGCATTTACATTATTCACCTCTGGGCAGAAACCAGAGTAATAAAGGACATTTATGCATGCAAATTCTGGCCATTAACTCTGGCATTAAAACAATAGGCAATTTGCCTCACTCTATACTTTCAGGCTCTGAGTTTTAACATCAAAGGGTCACAACATGCTTTACTAGGTCAGTGGAGTGCACTGTTGTTACATTATTTTTCTAGTTACACATGTAACACTATTTTTACTATTTAAGACAAAAGCCTGTAGTTTACATTAATATTTATAGATGACAGAATTATCTCCAAAATTCTATCTGGCTAGGCAGGCAGCCCTTCACCCATCTTCACCCAGTCTTCACACTGTTAAACGCTAGGAGGCTAAACATGAATCTACACCCATTGCAAGCATTTTTAACCCTGGAAGATGCTGACATTTGTGCAGTCTCAGAAACTTGGTTCAAAGCTGCGGAGAGCACCCCAGCCATACCAGGTTACTCATCCTATCATACATTTAGACCCCAAACCATGGGCAGCAAAGCAAAAGGAAGTGGAGATGCAATATGTATTAAAGACATACACATCTCCAGGCTGGTCAAACAGTATGATGCAGAGGAAACACTACACATGCAGTTAACAATTGACAAGACCTCTATTCAAATCATAGCTAGCTATAGGCCTCCAACTTTGACTCAAGATGCCCACTCCACCTATCTGGACCTCTTCAAATCTATCAAGATTCAACCCTTTACCTTGCTCCTGGGTGACTTTAACTATGCAACCATAGACTGGAAGAAATACTCATGCCAAAACACAAATTCTCAGAGATTCCTTGATTTTGTCAATGCAGATGCCTTGGACCAGTTGGTTGACACCCTCACAAGAGGTGAAAATATCTTGGACTCTGTATTAACCAACATGAGTAACCACTGCAGCATCCTTACAGTGTCATCATTCCTGGTAAGATCCAACTACAAAGCAGTCACTTTCAAGGTCACCATCTCCCCCAAGCAAAAAAACTTCTCCAAAGCTGATTGCAAACTCCTGAGGGGAGGTAAAAACAGCTTCACAACCCCCTCCTCTCCACAGGAACTGGCACATCTATCCAAACCTACACCAAAGTACTATATGAGCATTTATATAGCTGCATGATATTTGGAATACCAGACAGGATGAAATCCTCCTCCTCAAGGAAGAATAAAACAGTGTGGTGGGTATCGGTAATAATTAAACTCTATAATAAAAAGAAAAAAAAATTGCTGTCCAGAAGGAGCAGGTGCCTATTTGGAAGCAATCTCTCATTGGCCTGAATAAGCAAATAAGACCACTAGTGAAATGCACCAAAGCAAACTTCAAGTTCAAACTGGCCACATCTACTAAAGACAATCATAAGGCCTTTACATATGTCTGCAACCTCAAAGGAAGCATCCAAATCTTCTCAGAACTAGTGGTCAAGGACACCACATACACAAACACTATAGATATAGCCAACCTGCTGGCAGTCAGGTTAAGTGTAAACTTCACCCCTCTATTCCCCCATCAGTAAAACAGGACATCACCAGTACATGCCCCCCTCATCTTATCTCTAGGGAGCAAGTTATCACTGCCCTCTCAAAGGCAAAAAATACAGCCTCCATGAGACCTGATAACATCCCAGGCTGCATCTTACATGAACTCAAGCAGGAACTTGCAGCACCATTAAGCACCCTTTTCAACCAAAGCGTGAGTACCAGCTTCATCCCAGCTAGTGGAGGACAGCCACTGTCATCCCCTTGCACAAAGGTGGCGCAACCACTGATCCAGGAAATTATAGACCCATCACCCTAACTAGCCTGATCTGCATGGCCTTTGATGGATTATCATGGACCATCTTAACAAGGACATTGGCAACCTCCCGTCACTCGATCCCACACAATTTGGGTTCATCAAGGGGTGGTCATGCCTGTTAATTTGGTCGATTTCTTTGAAACCATCTCCAAGGCCCTGGACGCGGGGAAGACAGTGCACTCCCCCTACCTTGACCTGGCCAAAGCCTTCGATATTATTCCCCACTCGGGTATAATAGATAATCTCTCTCATCTAGGCATCAAACCATATGTTACTAGATAGGCAGAAAACTAGCTCACTGATAGAACCCACCTTTTCAAAATAGGGGAAGCCACCTCAAGCAGTAGACCCATAACAAGCGGTGTACCCCAGGGATCAGTCTTGGGGCCTCTGCTGTTTTGGATATACTTTTCCGAGGTGCAGCCAAATCCAGTGGGCTATGGCTGACCAAGTTTGCAGATGACTGCAAGCTAGTTGCTGTCATCAGTTCCCCTAGAGATGTGGAAATCCCCCAAGAGGGTCTCACTCAAACAAATGACTGGTGCCAGAAACATGGCCTCAAACAGAATGCCAAAAATGCATCATCATCTTCTTTGGGGAGAGTGATGTCCCCACAAATTATCACATTGATAATTAAGTCCTAAGCACACAATCAGTTGTGAGGGACTTGGGCACCCAGGTTGATAGCAAACTGACTTTTGACTACCATATTGCCTCCATTGTATAGAAAGCTTTCTACATGGCCCACCTCATTAGTATGGGTATATCATCCAGGGACAAGGTGGTCATAACATCCCTGAATTCTTCTCTTATAAGACCCATTATTGAGTACAATGCCCCTTTTGTCATGTACCTCACAAAGCACATTCAACAACTGGAGAGACCCCAGAGGTCCTTCAGCAGGAGAATCCAGGACCTAAAACATCTACCCTATACGGATAGGCTAAAGGCCCTGTCCCTCTACTCAGTTTCCTGCAGACTCATCAGAGGTGACCTCTGTCTGGCATATAAAGCAGTCTCAGACCCTGCCCTGATGGGACTGCTGCATATCCACAAGTCAAGCTTCACTCGAGTAACTCTCATGCATGACCTCAACCTGGTTTGTGACATCAATAGGACTTGCTGGTGGAACAGATTTGTGTCCCAGAGATACTCCCCCTTTTGTGAAATAGACTCCCTCTCCATGTCAAGCAGAGTGCCTGATTAACCCTTTTTAAGTGCAACCTGGATTACTGGAAGGGGAACAGAAAATACACCCCTTGGATTCCACCTGTGTCCTTGCTGGAGAGTGGCATAGGGTGCTGACTTGTTTGAACTTGGGCTAAATTATTGGCTAGGCTTGTAAGGGCCTCTGAACCAATAGCCTAGTAACTTCCTGTGATCTATGATCATTTAGTAATCAGCAGCAAAAGAAATTCATTATAACCTAACAAAACTCATACTATTCGCAAATTTCTAAGAGACTTTCACTACAGTAATGGAAGACGCCTTTTCAACTTCACTGTCATCTGAACTACATTCTGAACTCAATTAAGAGTCATCCTTGTAAGGATTTAGAACTACAGTATGGCAAGTTAAACAAACAACTGGGACATCACTGCTGTTACTAGAAAAAATACTCCATTCCTAAGAATCTCATTCTGAACTAACAATCATAGTGGCATCCCTCAAGTGACATCAAAGATCTGATGGCATTCTACAGAGAATTGCAGAGATGCAAAGCGATGCAGAATGAAAAATAACAGAAAAAAGGAAACAAAAATGATTGAAAACCATGAAACAATTATGGCAGAACTACACAATGAGGCGTTACAACAGTAAAACAACCTCAAAGTTAAGAATGGTGACAAAATGCTTTAATATCAAACATCAACATCACATTTTTATGATTCATTGTCATAAACACAGACACATTTTTCACAAGGATCAGCTAGATGTCACATAGTGAATGTGATGTACTCATTTGAGATAGACAGTAGAGTTCCATAATTCCTACTTGCCTTTAACGGTAGAGATTCAAATTCCTCACTACCTCAGTGGCATTTTGGCTTATCTGCCAAGGTAACCCAGTGCTGACCAGCTTTCAAAAGCTCAGACACACTCTCTCTTTCTTCATGTGACCCTTGATTGGCTGAGTATATCCAGTGAGAGAAACCTTTAACTGTGTGTGGCAGAATGAGTGTAAACTGCCTTTTCACTTTCACAAAGGATAGGAAAGTATGTGAAACCAGAATCATCTAGTAAGAGTAAATCTGCAGCCAGTTACAATACTATATAAAAAAAAAAAAAACAAATCCAGCAACAACTGAATGATAGAGGTTGAAACCTACCTCAGTTATGCACAATCTGGGGGGTGGAGGGTGGGTGCTGCCCCTGAGTCAGTGAAGAATTTGAACATCTACTGTTACAAGTAAGTAGGCCTTGTGCAACTGTACTTTGCTAATCTTTTCTACTGTCTCAGTGGTATTTTGGGTTGATTCACAAAACCTGCCTGACCTGGTTGGTGGAAGGATAAGGATACAGGAACCCCAAAATGAATCATTATGAAAGGGAATCCAGTTTGAATTGCTTTGTGAAGGTATGAACTGAGGACCAGGTTGATGCTTCTAGAAAGCTTCTAGAGTCCTCCCCTTTCGATATAACATTGAAGAGGATATATCCCTTGTCGAGCGAGCCTTAACTTTGCCTGGAAGAGATTTACCATGGTGGGAGTAACAGAAAATAATAGCAGAAGACAACTTTTGTGAAATATTTTGTATAGAGAATGGGTGATCTTTCTTGTCCCCCCAAAAAATACAAACAGCTGTTCATCTTTTCTGAAGGGCATTGTTCTGTCTAGATAGTACCTGAGTTGCCTGTGTGTATCCAAGGTTTATAGAATATTTTCTACCTTTTTTTGTACCAGGATAAAACATTGGGAGATTGATGATTTTATTCAAGGTAAATTAAGAAACAACTGTAGGCATGAATGACAGATTAGTGTGTAACAACTCTGTCCTTGTGAAAAATCAGATAGGATGGGCTCATCATGAGAGCTTGCAGCTCAGCGAATCACCTTGCAGATGTCAGTGCAATGAGCAGGCAGTCTTTCAAACAATGTTCTGTAAATTAGACTGACAAGTAGGCTGAAAAGGAGATAAGGTCAATTTTTCAAGAACAAAGTTGAGATTCCAAGGAGGGTGAATTTGCTTTCAAGGTGGTCTTGTGTGCAGCAATCCTTTTCATAAGCTGTTTGACCACAAAAAGAGACGAAAGAGGAGGATCTCTGGGCAGTCCAGCTGGGATGGCCAAAGATGTACTTTGATATAAACATATGACAAACCATCTCTAACTAGGTCACACAAATAACCAGAGGGGTTGAAACCCTCTCGGCCCCTCTTTTACTGTTTAGGCACCACCTAGAACATTTTTTCCACCCATAAACATAAGATTTTTTTAGTTCAGGTTTTCCTGCCTCCCTAAATACCAGCTGCACATCCTCATGGAACAAGTGCCTAAAAGGTATCAAAATAGAATCACCCATGCTGTCAGTTATAATAGCTCTAAATTGGGTGTACCATTCACCTCTGATGCTGTGTGAACAGATACAGTCTATGAGGAAGCTTGTGATAATTGCCCTTAACCAATTCCATTAAAGGGGAGAACCAATTTTGCCTGGACCAAAAATGGGATTACCACAGTAATCTTTGGTAATTCTTTCCGAATCTTTCGAAGTCACTTGGGAAGCACTGGAATAAGTGGAATTACATACTAGAACATTTCCGACCATGGGGATGATAGAGTTTGTATTCCAAGCATTACTGCAAGGATGCCTTGAACATAATTTTTTTCATTAGTCTGTTTTGAAAAGAGGAGGTACTTGAGGTGTTCCTCATATATGGATGAAGTCCTGAAAGACCTCTGCAAGAAGATTCCACTCATAAGTGTCTGTCCAGGGTTCGCTTAGTCTGTCTGCCACTGTGTTTTTGCTCTGAAAGAATTTTTTTTAGGCCTGAATAGTCAGAAAATGCTGACAAACCAGCTCCGAGGCCTTCATTGCCAACCAGCAAAGAGAGTATTACCTTGTACCCTCTTGCTTGTTCAGGTACTACATCATGGTAGTATTGACTGTCACCACTAGAAGAGGTCCCAGAGTACATAAGTGATAAAGAACTTTTAAGGCTGAATCACTGCCATCAACTCTTTTATGTTTATGTACTTTGGTGTATGCTGAAGACTCCACAAGCCTTGCTCATGAACTCACATAGACACTGCTCCCCACTCAAAATCAGAAGAGTCCATCTGGACAGTTTGAATTGGGCTTTGAAAAGAGAAAGGGAGTCCTGGATTCAGAGACAGCTGATCCTCCACCACTGTAATTCCTGTTTCACAAATCCCAGTACCAGTACCTGGAAATCTGAAGGATGGAAGTGCTGGGTCCAACAATTCTGTAAGTACAATTGAATTTTTCACATTTGTAGTCTGGTTATTGGTACCATTAGGATCACTGATGCCATGATGCACCTTCGTAGTATGGGACTGCATATGACTATTTCTGGGAGAGGAGGTGGAAGATGACAGTATAAAAACTGCAACTGAAATCTGTTTGCACATAATCTTCTTAACAGGTAGTCTTTTGTAAGACAGCTCAGTAGTGCACTCACAGCAGTACTGCTAATTTACACCAGCATATTATGTTCAGTAGTGCTTTCAAAGGAAGTTTTTTTTTTCTGTGAGGGTGGGATGGTGTGGATGAGTCCGTATCACAGCTGCAGAATGAAGTACCTGTTTCCCATGACTGTTCTAGTATTCACTGCCTCAGTAATATTCAACCATTGGCAACTTGATGGAGTATTATTCATAATATGTATTGTACGTATAATACATTCAGTTCATGGGCCATAGAGCCAGGGGGAGCCCCCCCCCCCCACACACTTTTACAGCTGTCGGGAAAAATTAATGAAGTGGAGTTTTCACGCTAACATGGATTTGTGCATGGAAGTTAAACTAACTAAACTAGCTGTTCTTGTTCTCTTATTGCTCTGTGTTATAGGAATCATGCTGCCGTTGTCCTGTTGGCGCTGCCAGAGCCAGAGTCCTGCCAGTAAGGATGCTGCTCGTGTGTGTGTGTGTGTGTGTGTGTGTGTGTGTGTGTGTGTGTGTGTGTGTGTGTGTGTGTGTGTGTGTGTGTGTGTGTTTTTGTGTGTGTGTGTGTCTGTGTGTAAAATGCCTCAGTTAGGTATGCTTGGTGGTTAGTGTTACTCGGGCTCAAACAAGAGCCTGAATTCTCTACTCATACCACCACTTGTAATTCAGAGAGATGAGTCCATAGCTCTCATTTGTCCAGATTTTCACAGAATATTTGGCTCATACTTTTGGTCTGCTCCTCTTAAAATTTGTGGTTTTCTGTCAAATCAGTGAGAACTGAATTCAGTAAATAATGATAGCCCTTTAAGTTTCGGTCTTCCTATCTCTCAGGAAACACATGGTAACACAAAACACTTTACTTTAGCAACTTTCCAAGATTATACAAGCAATATTTAAAATGTGTCCCTGGTTTTGGGCCTTTGCCCCCCCCCCCCAAATAAATTTTGGCTTTTTCCAGATTTCTTGTGCTGCGAAGTTGAAAGATTTAGTTGAGTGTCAAGTGGATTTTACAAGGAGCTGAGAGCTTAAGGAGAAGAGAAGTTTAGTGCTACTTATCCTAAGTCATTTACATTGTTAGTAGCACAACAGGTAGTATACTTGCTTTTGATGCAGAAGGCTGTGGGTTCTACTCCCACAGTATGCAGATGGATCACTGATACTGTACTGTATTGTACTTTAAAGGGAGTGGATGCTGCAGTCCTATGAATGTCTTCCTTTGGAGGGGTTACCTAGTAACTATGTTTCTGTTATCAGTTTGCCATCCATTCCCCATTGCAAAATTACTAGCTTATCATTTTTTTAATGTAGCATAGGCAATTTTTTCTTCAAGGGCAACATGCACTTTATTTGTAGATGAAATAATGAAATATAAAGTTGTTTGCTAGTAGCAACCTCTTCATTAGTTACATATCCCTTTAATGCAGATGTATTTAGATGACTTACTTCTGCAGAGATTTTGCATATTTACTGATATTGGTGGATTGTAATGACAGAAGTTTGAGTGGCCTAATGGGTAACTTTGTCATTACTGGTTCATACATTTTGTTTCATTGCTTACTAGAAGACTGTTCCAAACTGCAAATTTAAAACACATTCTAACAAGTGGTGTTGTATTATACAAGGAATATAATGTAATACAATCAGGAAGGTGAATCAAAGAATGCATATATATATATATGCTTGCTCACAAGATGCAGGAGATCAAAATAGGGGAAGAGACCAGTCACCAGTGGAGTCCCCCAGGGTTTGGTGCTGAGACTTTTTCTTTTTGGCATATACATCTTAAAAGTAAAAGGAAATACCAAAGGGCTTTGGATGACTAAGCCTGAGATGACTGCAAGCTAAGAGCAGTTATTAAATCTCCAAATGACTTAACCATCATGCAGAAAGGTTTGTTTCAAACAATAACTGGTGCCAGAATCATGAATTGAAACTAAACTCCAAGAAATACAGTATTGTATCCTTTGGGAAGTTATCTTCTCCAGGGAACTGCCAAATTGACAATGCCACCCCCTCCCCAGAGAACTGACCCAGTTGTTTGGCATTTAAGAACTTGTGTGTACAGTGACTTAACTTTTGACCAACATGTGCCAAGAGTCATAAGAAAGGCTTTCTATATTGCACAGCTTATAAACAAATTGATTGTGACTACATCTAGAGATGTTATTGTCCCCATTTACAAAGCTCTCATTAGGTCAATCATTTTGTATAATTCCCACTTTGGCACGTATCTGTCCAGACTCATGCAACAATTGGAATACCAGCAGAGATACCTTACTAAAGGGATACAAGTCCTAAACAATAGGTCTAACATGGAGCACCTCAAAGATTTATCACTATACTCAGTATCCTACAGAGTGCTTAGAAGTGACATGTCTGGCATACAAGGCATCCTCCGACCTAATGCAGATGGACCTACTGAACATCAGCAAGTCAAATGGCATCAGAAATACTCAGTCCAGGTATCTAAACTGAATGTTGTGGAGAGATCTGTATCATAGAGGCTACCACTGTTCCAGAACAGACTATCCATTCAAGTAAAACAAAGCTCATCCCTGTCCATATTCAAATGCAGCTTGGATCTAAAGATGGGTAATAGAAAATGTACTACAGGATTTCCCCTCATGCCACTAATGGATAGAGGCAGTTCCTAAATGCTGCATCCCTTACATGGGTTCCGTCAAATTATCTGTAGTACAATCACATTTATTCTCACTAGGGCTAATATACAATTATCAGCCATGGGATAGGTAAGACCAATCAGGAAATGTTAATTTCAATCACCAAAAGGGAAACTGGCTAAACTTAAAATGTCCTCCAAGTGAACCTATGTTGTGGTAGCAGATACTTTTAAAAAATTGCCCTTTTTAGATCACTAAGTGCCACTCTCACCCCCCCCCCCCGAGTCTTCAACAGCTTAGTTGGTAGATCAACAAATATCTCAATAAATTTGAGACTTTGTTCATTGCCAGTGACAACTCCATGAATCTCCCATTTATTTCCCACATTACATGGCCTTTGTTATATACTGAAGAACAGGATATTTATAATACTCTTGCTTTAGCAAAGTGCATGTCTGCTTAAGCTATTTGTCTACTGATACATTGAAAAAAAACAGCATTCTAATCTGTGCTGTGTTCTTGTATAAATAGGGAGTTTGAGAGAGACCAACTGGTCTCATTTATAAGCTGTCCAGTCATCAACTGTATTTATTTATTTTCATTCATTCATTCGGTTTATCTGGGGTAGATCACTGATATAAATGGACCCATTTCAGTCTCAGTCTGGACAAATATGACAAGTGACAAGCTAACAAGAAGTATTACAAATACAAACAAATCAGTGTGTGAAGATAACTAATGAATAAATAACAGTACTAATAACAAAGTGCACAGTATAAGGGGTAATAAGAAAAGATGGCTAGAGTAAGGAGGGATGAAGAAGAAAAATAGTGAAGGTATAGCGCAGATAGTGTAAAATATATTAAAAGTAAGGTATAAGGGCACACAGAAATCAACTATATATGATAATAGACAATGTGGAAGAGATAACACATATTAGTGTAGGGAAATAATGTGAGGAAAACAAAGGTGCCGAACTGGTTAAGGGGATCAAATGATTTGTCCAAAGGGAAAGCATTTGTATATTGACTTGGACTTGAGATGATGATTAAGCTGAGCATGGAGTCTTGGTACAAGGTGATGTCTTTAAGATTAATAAGGATGGATTTACAGAGTTTGTGGCCCAGGATGGGAGAAGGCATGATCAGTGCAATGAAGTCTGGTTCTGGGACATTGAAGAAGTGGACCAGAGTGGTTAAGACTTCTTAGTTTGTAACTGGGGTGGGGGGGTGGTCATCTGAATAGGCTGGAGGCAAGGGAAGGACAGGAGTGTTCCTTGAGGAGCTTCAGGAGTTGGTATCCAAGAAGAATGCTGGTATGTTGTTGGACAGGTTGCCATTTGGCTTTATTGTGATACAGTGATGTCCATTTGTAGTGGAGAGGGCAATGAAGCAGCCGGAAGATTTGGTTATAGTTTGGCCAGTGGAGGAGTTTTGCTTGCATGCTGCTGCTACCAGTTGAAGTCTATATCCAAGCTGTGATAGTATGCCTTTGCCTGTGCCATTCCTGCTCAGTCTGGAGAGAAACAACTTGTTTGCTATCAGGAGTATGACCATCAATTAGTGATCTTCTTTCTCAGAAGGCTTAGTGAGGTAAGTGAAATTATTCTTAGATTAAGGCCACTGTATTTGAATGTGTAAACATCACTTAGCATCCTGAGTGAAGTCAATGCGCATGTTATCCACCTCAATTCATGCCGGTGGTCCACCAGGCTAGCATATGGAGTCAGAAACTATAGGGTCTGTTCTATACCTTGTTAACTGTTTTTACAGGCAGCACTGGAACATGAGTAACCTTATTTCTGTCTTCAAATATCCATAATACTCTTACTAATCAGCATAAGACTGTATAGATATTGGTGAAGAAATGATTTGAAACACAACATTTTCATTAACTTCAGATGGCCATTGATCTAGCATGAGCATTTGTCTTTTTGGGCTCTGTTTTGCAGGTAATAAGAAGAGGTGGTTGTTTTATCTACCTCTCTTACAGGTGAGTAATGATAGCAGAAGAAGCAAAATGCTGTCAGTTGTGTTAGAGATCCTTTTGACTAGATGTGAATAGTTTGACACAGAAAGTCAAGTTGACCCAGTTGCACTATCAGACTACAGTAAGTTGTATTCGACAATAAAATGATGCATTGGGTAACTGCTTACTGGTACAGTCTAGACATACTGATTGCAGTACGTTTTCCTCTTGGGAAAAACACTGAAGGAACAACACACACCACCTCAAGAGACAGAAGAATATTTCCAGCAAAAACAAAATTAGCAATAACTCAATATGACTCAGATTTACCAGTAAATGAGGGAGTGGCCATGATATCACATAAGACTCGACCGAGTCTTTTCTGTCACTAGATCTGTTACATCTGATACAAGCACAGATGATGTGCGTCGGAAAGGAGGTATCAGATTTTAATGATACAAAAGTGGTGCTGAAATGTGATGCCAATAATCACATGCCATAACAAATGAGGTTTTACAACATTGCATCTGATGACTATAACAGTCGGGGGGGGGGGGTCTTGTGTTTACTTATCTGGCAGGACTAGACTAGCTTTTGTCACCTGCTAGATTAAGTTGAAACATTATACAGTAAAGGTATACAATGAATTCCCAACCTGATTTGAAGACAAGTGATTATGAGCATCCTGTAAGAATATGAACTGGACTAAATTTAAGCATGAAAGTGTTTACATAGTTTAGCTCATTTTTTTACAACATGTTTAAATTAATATTGGAAGTAATATAAACTAACCCTTGTACCCCAGACAGAGAGACGAGAAAGAAGGAAGTAGAGCAGACATACATGTAGTAATAATACATACGCATTTTTGCAACATTGTCACAGGCAGCAGGCTGCATAAATCAGGAAAAAACAACCTGAAAATCTGTCTAGGATTAAGACAGATGGCAGTTTATTACTATTACATTTCATGCCAAGCAGCAAAGAAAAAGAGAGAAAGACAGAGAAATACAATGGAGACTTGCACATTAGTTTGTAACCTAGTATTATTTTATAGAGGTGTGAACACTGATAAGAGACTGCAGTGGATGAGTGTGATGATTTATTTATTGTTACTGAAATGTAATATTAGGTTGAAGAGAGTATATTTTTATTTCAGGAGTTTAGCACTACGATTGTTCATGTACTATGCCTAAATCAGGTCACTTATGGTAAGATATTAAACCAATAATTATTGATAATGGTTTTGTTCTGTGACTGGGCAGGAGGTATCACTGGGTTGAGGAGAGCTTATTATCTTATTAAAAAAAAAGCAAAGCAGGCATACAGATTGAACAAGGCAATGTTGTTTACTTTAAGTACTTTACCTCATCCCCATTTGGGCACTGCTGCAGTGTAACTTTATTTATTTGATTTATTTTAGATTTCTTAGGTAGAAGGACTGGTCCTGGGATCCCATTTAACCACAACCAAGGTCATAGTTTTTTTAGGCAAACAGTGCAAACAACTTAACATATTCTTATTTCATTGTAGTTTTCTAGAGACAGTGCAGAATGTTACCTGGTTACATAGCTTGCCAACTGCACACACAAGTCAAATAAAATGTATAAACTTCTTACAAAGAAATTGGAGCAAAACTCTTGAAATTCTTGTTTGCCATTTGCCTGGGATAGGAAATGCCTTTACCAGGTAAGTGTTGTTTCTTGTTTTATATGATGAAATGTATCTTTGCTATTTGTAAAAAATGTTTTTTTTTTATTGTATATACTTCATTGCTATCAAATAATTTCTGCATGACAAGGATGACAATAGTAATGGATGTACTGTTTGCTGTGGAATGTACAAAGTGGCATGTCACTTAGATAACTAAGGTTGTTTAGTAATTTCAACACTGGCAGGGCTAGGCAGGGGTGAATGGGAATGAGTGCCTTACACTGGCATGTCTATCATAGGGGAAGGAAATGGTGGTCTAATTCAGCAAACTGCCCCCTATGCATTCACAGTAGTGATAAGACTGGGACATGGACATGGCGATCCCCAGCCAGTTTTTAGTAACTGTGTGTGTGTGTGTGTGTGTGTGTGTGTGTGTGTGTGTGTGTGTGTGTGTGTGTGTGTGCATGTGTGTCTATGTGTGTGTGTGTGTGTGTGTGTGTGTGTGTGTGTGTGTGTGTTTAACAGTACACACATGATATAGAGAGAATCTAGAATTCCCTCAAAGTAATAAAGGTGCTCATGCATACCACTGGAGTGCTTTTAGGGCCAGAAAAAACCCCAGTTGCTGTGGGCTTGATGGCTGCATTACTGTCTTTCACTCAAGAAGTAGAGGAGGACCAACCAGTGGCTTTATTTCATGGTCTGTACCAGGCAACAGGAAGAAATGCAAGGTGTTTTGTCAGTTATCATTACCTGCAAAATTTCTTCCATTTCAGTGCAGCTCACACAGCATCTCTTTTCAGTGACAAGGCACTCACTGAAGAGGAACAAATTTGCTTCACATTACTGAGCACATCTGAATCTTAATGCAGATCATTCATTGTTCATATGCATATTTTAGCTCAGCAAAGGGAAGCAGGGCAGTACCTTTAATGATGACATTTAAGTTCTATTAAAAAAACATAATTGGAACTATCAAAGTTGTAAATAAAATGATATTGCAGTTTGGTTTATTTCTGAAAAATCACAGTTGTCAACAAAAGTGAGTTTATAAAGGAAGCCAAATGATCTTTTTGGAACAGTATTGAAAAGTGATTATAACAGGGCATATGTAAACAGATGAATGTAAAGGAAAGTAGTCCAGCATGATTATATGAAAAGCAATCAGCATAACACTACATTAAATGAAGGTATGTGAACGAAGATTAAAATAAATGCTTGCCCTTTCAGAATTATCCTCAAGAAAAGGAAAGGAGAACTCTTTTAATGTATACCTCTTTGTGTACACGGTTTAGGGTTGAATCCAGAATAGGCAACTCGGGCAGTTGCTTTGGGCTCAGTGCTGGATAGAGGACCATGCCTGTCCATAAAAATAACAGAAATCCCAGTCCAGATCCACTGCCTATGTGGCCTGATAGATCCACTTTCTGATTACCCATTTGGTGAGTGACCAGTCATTCTACCTTCTGGTTACCTGTGCTGTCTGCGTTTGAGGCAATGATTGAGACTCAGTGTGTGATGCGAGCTTCTCTTTAATTTTGACTTTGAGCAGCAAAGTAGTTCAAATCAAGCTCAAGGGCAGTCTTTTTTTGGAGATTGTATTATTATGAGGGAGACCATGGAGACTCTTTCATATCTTCCATTGCGTGTGTGTGTGTGTGTGTGTGTGTGTGTGTGTGAGTGTGTGTGTGTGTGTGTGTGTGTGTGTGTGATCATGTGTAGGTATGCTTCTGAGGATGATTATGCAAAACACTTCTGAGGACAAAAATATGTTTACAAGTAAATCACCAGAGATTTCAGTTAATATTGCCAGTCATTTAGTGTTTCACATAGGATCATAGGAGGTTACTAGGCCATTGACCAGGAGGTCATTTCAAGGATAGCCATTTCATCCCAATGTAATACCATAGAGACTCTAATCAATACCCAGGATTGTATTTAGTAATGATGGCCCATGTTCAGGAGGGTTGTGGGTGCTATCCCCAATAAGTATTTATGGTGCCCCATCCACTCGTCCATGTTCCTTTTGAACAGTGTCACATAGGTGCTCTGCTTCATACAAATTGGCAGCCTATTCCAAAGATGCAGCAGTCTCTGGGAGACAAATTTGTTCCTCCAGCACATCCTGTTCAAGTCACAGGCTGCATTTAGGTCCCTGGAATGGGTAGCTCTAGTCCTGTTCGATTTACGGATGTGCAGCAAATTCATTAGGTTTGGGTCAGAGATTGCTCTGTAAACCAGGCATAAGTCTCCCTTAAGAAGACTATATGATACTGAGTATAGTGACATGGACTTTAGTTGATCTGCATAAGGCACTGCTGGAGTCCCTTGAACATCTCTGTTCAAAACCTCTGAGGTCTCTCCAATTGCTGGAGGTGCTTTGTACAGTACGTGCCAAAAGGGGCATTATACTAATTTGGGCCTGATTAGTAACGAGTATAGAGGGGTAATAACCTCCTTTGCTCTAGAGGCAATCCCTTTGCTAATCAACTGTACTATGTAGAAAGCTTTCCTTACTGCAGCAGACACATGGTGGTCAAAGTTAAGGTCGCAGTCTACTTGTGATCCCAAATCCCTTACCACTTCATAGGTACATAGGGTATTGTAGTTAATTTGATAGTGTGAAGGAACATTGTTTTTACCAAAGGGAATGATGATGCATTTCTTTGCATTTAGTTTGAGACCGTGACTAAGAGACCAGTAATTGGTCTGTGTAAGGCCCTCTTGAAGTATACTGATATAATTTAGGGATTCGATAATTGCACCCAGTTTGCAGTTGTCTGCAGACTTGGTCAGCTACAGCCCTTTATGTTTGGCCAGAGGTTCTGAGAAGTATATACCAAACAGTAGGGGGCCCAGAACTGACCCTTGTGGCACCCTGCTGGTGACAGGCTACTGGTTGATGTGAAGTCACCCACTTTGATAATGTGCAACCAGTTTGTAACCTATCTTACAATAAAAGGGTTTACATTCAGTTTGCTAAGTTTATTGGTAATGCCTGAATGTGGGCCAAATTGTGGAATGCTATGTGCACAGATTTGCCCTGGTCACATTTTCAAAGAATCCACCAGGTTTAATAGTATGGCTCTGCCCATGACAAAGCCGTATTGGGTAGGATCCAGGGCTTGGAGGTCACCTACGCCTTTATTTATGAGGTCGATGATATGTTCCATGACCTTACAGATGAGGCTGATCAGACTTATGGGTGTATAATTCCTTGGGTGTGTTGTTAAGCCAGTTTTGTTGAGGGAAATAACTGTTGCTGTTCTCCATTCCACAGGAACATATAGCCTGTGGGTAGGCTGTGATTGAATAGGGTACTCGATGATGATGCTAGTTCATGTTTTAGCTTGTTTAGAAGACAGGCTAGCATGCCATCTGGTCCCATAGATGCTGTGTTTTTTGCCTTAGACAAAGCTTTAATGACCTGTTTTTTTGGATCTCTAAGGTGTGGCGGGAGTTTGAGGCAAGGTTTTGATAAGTTTGGAGGGGATAAGGGAGTGAAATTTTCACCAAATCTGTCCACCAGCTGGTTGCTATCTCTGTGAGATTAGTGTGTGTGATACTGTTAGTCACTAGTTTGGCACATGCTTGGATTCTACCTTTTAATCTATGTATTTATCTGTAAAAGGCCTTATGGTTATCCTTGGTTGTGATTGCTAAGTTTTTCTCAAAGTTACCTTTAGATGATTTGACATGTTGTTTTATTTGCCTGGTGAGGCTGAGGAGGATGCTTTTCCATTGTTCAGTCTTGCCTCAGTTTTCTTAGACAGCAACTTTTTGGATTTGATGTAAAGTTTGTTGATGTTGGATGCCCACAAGGGCAGCTTGTTTTTACTTGGGGCTCTGACTTTGATTTTTTCTGGAGCAGCCGAGTCTATTCACTTATACAAGTGATTGTATGGGGCTTTAGTGTAAGCTTTGGTGCAGTTACCACTTTCAGCTTTGGGTGGGGCTTGGGATGCATTTATACCTTCCTCTAGGAGGGTATAGTTTGCCTTAGTGAACTGTTTTAGTCTGACTTCACCCTTTGTAAGTTCTGATGTTAGTGCCAGTTCAAAGTTGACTGATTTGTGGTCAGATTTAACTAGAGGGTCCAACAGTTGTTGTGGTGCATCTGTTTGTCATGTTAGTGAGGACTAGATCTAGTATGTTTGTTCCTCTTGTTGAGGTTTGAGTAATTTGTTCCAGGGCATTTGAGTTAACAAAGTCAAGGAATGTTTGCACTAGTGAGTTATGGCCTAGAGTAGGTTTCCCAGTCGATGGTGGGGTAATTGAAGCCCCCTGTGACCACAGTGTTTGGCAAAATTTGGATAGACTCCAGTTTGGTCAAGTAGGCATCATGCGAATCATGAACCATGGAGGGGGATCTATAACTAACTATGACTTGAGTGGTGGGGTCATACTCACAGTTATCTGAACTTAGAGTAACTCCATGGAGTTGTCCTTTCTAACTAGTCAGAAGGTGAATTTCTTTCTCTCTCTAATTTAGATAGAAACATTGCCTCCTTTGGTTCTCACATGTTCGTTTTGCTGTCTGAAGGTATGGAAGGCATTGTAGCTTTGCAAGGATGGGGCACTATCTGAGGCCTTGAACCAGGTTTCTGTGACTGCACAGACATCTACATCCTCCATTTATTTTACTTTTCTTCAGAAAATATATGTGCTCAGCAAGTCTCAATCTTTTATTTAGTCCTAGAAAAAATTGTCTGGTTTAATGACTTGTCAAAGTCATGCAACAGGCTAATGGAACAAGAGCAAATCTAACCCTGCCCAGAAGCACAGTCTGGTTATTTGCTTTGCTTAAATTCACACAGTAGACAAATGGAGCTAGACAGAATCAAACCTTTTACCCTTAACTAGAAAAGAGCAGTTTGAAGCCTTAATCTACTGTACTAACTGCAAAACATTCATCAACTTCTTTATTTTTCTGATAAATCACTAAGGATAACAATCCATCTATAATGGTATATATTGCAGTTCCATAGTTATTGTTCAGAAAATGCATTTCAAGTGAACTACTGTTGTTTGACACTTAAAGATATGAGCTGTTAAAAATCTGCTTCCTGTAGTCAAAAGTATAGGGTTTGAACCGTTTCATCTCCATTTGTCTACTGTGTGCCTTTGTGAAACTCAGTCAAACAGAGCTCTGGGTCACTTTTGAAAGGGTCACTGTATAGTTTACTTGGTTAACAAATAGATGAAAGAAAATAATATTTCAAATATGAGCCTTTGCTTCCTCATTATTTTTGGCTTCGTCCAAAATTCTTGGGCAAAAAAAGTTGAAGAGGTATTTTATCAGTTCCTTATAAAATTTGTGTGGGTTTTTTTTGACACATGGTTGTGGTATAATTATTAAATTATGATGGGCATGTGTTTCAGATTTTGTATCCTTCAGAAAATAATTTGTTATTTTTTCACTTTATCAACTTTCTATGTATTTAAGAGAAATATTTAAAATATGTTCCTAGTTTCTGGGTCTCTGATTCTTGAACTAGGAAATTGAGAGAGCAGGGAAAGGGGTGGTGGTGGTGGTTTGCAGTGGGTTCCACTATACAGTATTGACAGCAATGAGCTGAGATGAATTTCTCTTCCCTTATTTATGAGCATGTTCACTCACTTGTCAAGCAGCTGTCTGAGGTGTACGGTCATGCAAGTGGTTGTAATTGATTGCGTGTTTTTCTGTGCATGTATGTGTACACACGTGCGCATGTGTGTGTGTGTGTGTGTGTGTGTGTGTGTGTGTGTGTGTGTGTACATGACATCCGCAGTAGTTATGCTATGAAGGGAGGCATTGCTTTTAATAAACAAGGATATCATCATATGAGACATGCTTGGGTAAGATTCTTGGATTCCTTGTTTTGTTGAATTATGACAGGTGATTTATCATTTGACTGTGAAAAAAAATTGACAACATGAAGTTCGTTAATATTTTAGCTGTGAATACATTTTAGTTTGCTGGCACACTGGTGTGAAATGCATTGTGTTGGCTACAACAGTCTATCTGGTACTTAGTGCAGATGATTAAGGATATGAGCTACTTCTATAGTGCGGAGTTTGATTACCCTGCTTTAATTTGTCCACTGTATGATTGATCAAGTCAGTTTACTACACAGTAGTCCTGGCTGCTCCTGAAAAGGGACACTTGTATCCAATGGGTTGTCCATAGCTATTAGCAAATGCATAGCACATTTTTCTTTGAATTTCTGCATCCTCTGTAGCTGTATGGTTAGAGTGACAGCTTTGTGTGCAGTAGGTGCATGGTTCAAATACCTGCTATGGGTGGGAGGTTGGCATAATGGTTAAGGTTTTTACCTTACAGACAGAAGGTGCACATCTCACATGGGATAATTGGCTAGGCTTAAAATGGCCCACAAGAGCATTACACAATATTTTTATGGTAATCAGGGAAAGAGAGCCAAGTAATGGGATATTGTATGGATGTGGGGTGCGGCAGTCCATTACCCTGCCTAGAGCCCTGTGTGACCATAATCCAGCTCTAAAACTGATAATGGCTTTCTCTATTGAAAGGAAAAAAAAAAACTTTTAAAGGAAATGCAAGTGCACTGCCTGATAAAATTGCATCAGATAAATAGCTGGGAATATTGGATATGTGTCTATGCATCAGTGAGACTGCTGTAGGCATCAACATTTGGTGTGCAATATCCTTTGGAAAGGATAACACATATCACAGACTGCACACTTTGTTATGGCTAGCCACTTGATGGTGTAAATAGAGGCTTTAGTGGACTTGATCACATTTAGCAATGTCACAGGCATTTGGTGATGATAGGTGGGTTGAGGACCTGGCCTATTATGACATGTGACAGGGACCCACACTAATGGTCGGAGGGGTATCTGTCTTTCTACTGGCCAGTGTGTGCCTTTCATAAAGTCTAGTATCCATATGTTAATAACTTACTTGCTGGCTAGTGTCTGTTTGCTCAGCCTCATTTAACTCGGATAGCTATGATGTGCGAAGATGGACATAAAACAAATTAACTTGACAGACATGAGCTAAGTATAGCTACACTGAATATAGATCCACCGGCAGGAAGCAACTTGGATGTAGACAACATAATAGTAAGGAGGAGACTGGATATTATATATCCAGAAGAGAATGTAAAAAGGCAGTACAGCAAAGCCACTTGGATTGGGATCCAGAGTCTACTATTCAGGTAGGATAGACTAGAAATGGTGTGATAATTGTGAGGAATAGTCTTCTGAAGACAGTGACAAATATCACCAGTAATTGTGACAAACTCATGGCAATCAGACTCCAGTGTAACTATAGGGCAGTATTTATAATATCAGCCTGTGCCCCACAGCAGAGGTGTGATGATGAGAAAAAGTGTACATTCAAGCAGCAGTTGCAGGACCTATTAGATGAAGGAGGACAACATGAGTATGTGCTGATAATGGTGATCTGAGTGTTGATATCGGGGCAGACAGAACATGATATGAGGACTGCTTGGATCCATTGTGGGGTAACAGGAATAAAGGAGGAGAGGCCATTCCAGACTTTTATTAAGCAAGTGCTTTATGGTGGCCAACAACATGGATCAGGAAAAGAAACTGTCACAAGACTGCATGCAAATCTGGTACATTTATTCCTAGTAAGGAAAGAGCACTGAGGGAGAATCAAGGATTGAAAATTCATCCCAGGTGGAAAAGTTGGCCCACATCTTAAGCCACTGGTTTCCATAATCACCTGCAGGTAGTGATCAGAGAAGATTCTAAGGCTGACAGAGACGTAGCTTAACACCTGGAAGTTGACTGGAGTAAAAGCACAACAGTTCAAGGAAATACTCAGGGCTATAACAACTCAGGAAGAAGAAGAAATAGGCAGAGACAAAGAAGAAAGATGGTGTCTCAAAACCGCATATGTGAAGACTACAAAACAAATATGCGGCTGATCCAAGTATGAAAAGGAACGAAGGTACAAAGGGAAAGCTGGTGGTGACATACAGTAGTCCAGACAGTTAACAAAAAAAGGAGTAGTGCAGGAAAAATGAGAGAGAGAAAACATAGGCCAGGCTAAGAAAGAATACAGGTTGGCCAAGAAACATGCAAGGACAGAATTTGCAATAGCAAAGAACAAGGCATCAGTGGCACATTACCAGTTTCTGGAAAATGACTCCACAGATGGTAAAAGAAAACCTATCAAGTTGAAAGGCAAAGATAGAAAGATAAATTAGATAGTAATCAGACACCATTCATAATGAATGCTACCAGCTGTCTGTTCATCAGTCCATAGGATATCAACAACAGATGGAAAGAGTACCTCCAGCAGCTTCTGAATCAAGAGAAGCCCACAGAAACTGTACTGCCCCATATATAGCCTGCAAAGAGAGGTGCAGGATGGACAAACTCTAGAAGAAGTAGGAACAGCCATGAGGAAAATGAAGTCAGGAAAAGCAGCAGACTCCTCTGAGGGTCATAGCAGATACAATCAAGATGTCAGATTAGTTAGGGAAGATATGGATCTTAAGGGTACTGATAGCAGTATGGAAAAAAGGCATATCCAAGATGAATGGACAATATGAATTCTATTGCCAGTGCACAACAGCAAAATGGACATTCATAACTATGTGCAGTACAAAGGTATCATATTCCTGTCACACTGCAGGAAAGTACTAGAAAGGGTGTTTGATAAAAGAATATGCAGAGAAATAGAAAGTACAATGGGAAATGAGCAGTTTGGGTTCAGGTTAGGGTGCAGAATGACTGACACCCAATGTTTGCATTAAAACAGATACTTCAGAAGAAACGAAATATGACATGAGTCAAACTGGGCTTTCATATACTTGGATAGAGCATATGACAGGATCCCAAGAAAGCTGATTTGGGCAGTCCTGCCATGGTTTGAAGTCTTAGAAACATTAGTAGAATTAGTGCGCACTGTGTACAAGGAGACAGTGACATAAGATAAGTACAAACAGTGTTTGTACTCACAGAGGGGTTGCCAGTGGGAGTGGGTGTGCATGTTGATTCACCTCTGAGCTCTCTGCTGTTTATAGTGGTGAATGGACTATGTTACAAAATATGTCAGAGGGGAAAGATAAACAAAGTTGCTCCATATAGATAATGTGGCATTACAAGCAGACTCTGAACAAGAGCTTCAGCAAATGATTGGGAAATGGAATACCAAACTGAAAACACATGGGATGAAGCCGAGTACATGCAAGACGGATGTCATTCCATATCACTGTTGCAATATTTCTTATGGAAAGATCTCCTGCCAAGGATAATCCAGCGTCCAGCCAGTATTCCAAAATCTTTAGAATTTATGGACATTGTACGTCACACATATGCTCCCCTCTCAGGTCATAGGGCATAAAGGTGATGCCTACATACCTCAAAACTTCTTTGCCACCAGTCCAAATGCCATCATTGAATGTCTGTCTGAACGTTATTTTTCTGTGCTGGTTATGGAGCCGTGTTTCAGATAAGTGCCCAGTTGAGGTGTCTTCTTATCTTCTATTTTTGTTTTTTGTGAGTTTACATGTCATCCTGAAAGGTGTCAATGTGGGAGGCAGATTTCCCATAAAGACCATCATGAGCAGTGTCTCTTGTGTTTGAGTGCTTAGCATGACCATATGCAGCATTCTACCTAGCAAGCATTTGTCCTTAAGACCATATGTAGTTGTCTCTCCTCCTTGTTTATGTACCAAGAAAACCAGTGTGGTGCAAGTTGGTTTGGCAGAGTCTTGCTGTCCAGCTTTCCCCCAAATGTCTCTCTCAGGGATGGTGAAAGTCCAGAAGATCGGCTGTTGCTTCAGGTTCCTCTGCTGTGACCTTGTCAGAGGTTGGCATGAATCTAACTTCCCACACATCCTTGGAGGTTGCTTTACAAATGTCTGCTCAAGACATTAAAGGGGAACCTTGGATGATTATATTTCAGGGACTAAGAGGGATTCTACACTTTCTAGTTTGGGAGGGAGAGTCTTACTACACTAAGAGAGGGTTGGAAGGGGACCAAACCTTGCAGAGTTTTTCATGCAGATGTTCCTCAAAAGAAAAAAAAAACAAGCATTTTTCCTCTGCTTTTAAAGATCCCCAATGTGAATGGCAGGATTTTACTCAGGGTTTGTTTAATGCTTTGATGACCTTGAAGCCTCCTTAAGGAATCTCTGTGTCTGCTCCTTCCTGGTCATGTACTCCTGTTAAGTGGCCCAGGGAGCATGAGTCCAGTGATGAGGATTTGGATTCTGGAGAAAAGCCTTTGGCATGCTCGTCTCAGATCCCTTCTCCTTTTGATTATGGGTCTGAGGAGGATTCTATTAGTCCAGATTCTCCCTTGGGAGAGCTCTCTTTTGATGGAATATTTCAAGTGGGATTGTTCCCAGGTGTATGACATTCAGAAGAGGTATTATGAACTCCTCCAGATGGATCTCCCAAACCCTCTGCTGTACCACCAGTCTTGGCTGTCCTCTTAGATACCTTTTCAGCAGCCTCTGTTGCCACTGATTGTCAGCCTCCAGCTCTAAGAAACCTGACAGATTTTGCAAGGTGCCTGATTATTGTAAATTTCGGTGTAAATGTCCTCCTGCTGACCCTTCTGTAGTGCCCCTCTCTTCTGACAAACCTTTTAAGCTTTTGCTTTTTTCTAAACTACTTCATTCAGACAAAGACAGTAGAGCCATGTAATGTCTTGGCAAAAAGTTTACACTGCTGCCACCCTAGATTTTAGTTCTATCAATTGCCAGACGTATATGACTAGGTAGATTGTAACCCTTTTTTTCTCAAGCTTCTCGGGTAAATTCTGACCTTCCTGATTTTGAAGGGAAGGCCTCAGCCCTTTTCATGTTGGGCTCTATCTCTCAAGTGGCTCAACACTCTATTAAGTGTAGTTATGATGCGGCTGATACTTCTTTTAGGGCTGCTGCATTTTGTTCTGTTTTGAAGCACTACTCTTGGCTTCATCTCCAGCCTATACCTGAGGACATTAAAGCTAAATTCATGGATGCTCTTCTTGATAATAAAAACCTCAGTTTACTGTCTGCCTGTTACAAAACCTGAGGGTCACCATAAACATTCAAAAGCCAGTCCTGGTTTCTTCTCGGGATCACATTTTTCTCAACTGCAGGATCCAGACCATTTCCATGCTGGCATCCCTGCCTCCACCCAAGGCCCTCTTTCTGTTTGTCTATTCCAATCCCTTCTTCCTCAGGCTTCAGTCATAGCCAGAGATTTTCTCAGGGTTCTAGGGTTTATGGCTTCCACCATTCCTATGCTGCCTCTGGCCAGGCTCATGTGAGAAAACTCCAGTGGTACCTCAAGTCAGTGTGGCTTCAAACACTGTCTTCCTCTGCATTTTCTAGTCCCTTTCCTTCCTTGTCTGAAACTTGAGCTTCAGTGGTGAATCAGTCAGCTTTCTCTCAACTCGGGCTTCCTTTCCAACCTCCAGTCCCATCTCAAGAGCTCTTTTCGGATGCCTCAGACAGGGAGTGAGGGTGTCCTTCAGTTCTCTCAGCCTCCATGGTCTATGGCATCCCCATAAAAGGTCAGATCACATCAACATTAAGGAGATGAGAGCTCTCCTTTTGGCTCTAAAGGATTTTAATTCCCTGTTTCTTTCAGGGCTCCTCAAAGTTTTCACAGACAATACCACAGTGATGTGGTATGCAAACAAGCAGGGGAAGAAGTGGTCTTACCTTCTTTGCAGGCTCACTCTTCAGGTCTAGAATCTAGCTTTCCAGTATCAAGTGACTCCTCTGGCTGTCTACATTCCTTTAGAGCAGAATATAATATGAGACTCTTTCAGCAGGTTCAGCACACAGGCTTATAAATGGATAGGTCACAGAGATGTGTTTCTGGACATTGTCCATTGGTGGGGTATTCCTCAGGCAGATCTTTTTGCCTCCCCTCTGAACAGACAGCTTCCTCTGTTCCATTCCAGAGTTCCAAGTCCTCTGACATGGAAGCTGGACACCCTGTCTTTTCCTTGGAAGGGGATATTTCTGTATGCCTTCCCTCCCCTTCCCCTAATTCCAAGAGTCCTGCACAAAATCAAGCAAGACTCCTCTAAAATATTGCTGTTCACTCCCTTTTCCCAAGCAACATTAGTCACCCCTTCTTTTTCAATTAGCCTGGGGCAATCACCACAAGTTAACTCAACAGCCGGATCATTTCATACAAACAAGGGTTCTCTTATACATCCTCAGTTGTCCACTCTTCAGCTGACACTGTGGGTGACAGGGTTTTGATCCCTTTTAGGCATTTCTTTTCTAAGGACATGCTTTGGGTTCTGTAGGAGGTCAGGAAACCCAGTACCAGGAATCATATTTGCCAGAATGGAAGAGATTTTCTGCCTGGTGCTCCTCTCATCACCAGGATCCATTTTTAGTAGGGATCCCTCTAGTTCTCTATTATTTGTGTGAATTTATCCATGCTTGGTTAGCACTTTCTTCAGTTAAAACTCACCTCTCAGCTATTTCTGCTTGTCTGCTCTTAACTCCTCCTCCTCTAGCCTCTAGGGGTTTAAGGTCAAACAATTTCTTTAAGGCGTCCTTCATATCAGGCCTCATAGGAAGCCTATTCCACCTTCTTGGGATCTCAGTTTTGTTCTAGAAAAATCGACTCAGGCTCCTTTTGATCCTGCCACTTCAACTTTCTTGCAACACTGCACTTGGAAGACTTTTCTTATTTTGGCAATTACTTCAACTAAGAGAGTATCTGGATTTCAGGTTTTTATCATTGTTCCTCCTTTTTTAGTTTTTCACAGGAACAAGGTGGCTCCTCATACTGATCCTTTTATGTCCAAGGTGGTCAATGAGTAGTCTCTTAATCAGTCTATTACGTTATCTTCCTTTTTTCCTTCTTCGCACTCTGCTAATGAAGAGGTTCTTTACACCTTGCATTTGCACAGACAATTCAGATATTATTTGGATAAGACTAAGGCCATCCTCAAATCTGAGCAACTTTTTTCCCCTTTCATCCCAGGTCTTTGGATTTGGCAGTCACTAAACAAACCATCTCTTTCTTGATTTCTAAGACCATTTCTTTGTGTTACTCCCTTCCTGGTAAATGTCTTTCTACCTCTGTAAAGGCTCATTCTGACAGAGCTGTTACTTCCTGTGGTAGTATTTTCAGAGGACTGGATAGCAATTCCGTTCTTGAGGCTGCTACTTGAACTTCTGTCCATACCTTCACTAAGTATTACAAGGTGGATGCTGTTTCCAGAGCAAGAGCTTTGCCAGGACTATCCTGCATGGGTTTCTAGATAAGGAATACTGCAAAGTGATATGGAAGGACATAGTGCAGTTGTGTAAACTCTTACCATAACAGAAGGTGTTCTCTTCACTGTTGCAGTATTCACTCTCTCCCTCCTTCCCCTTTTTGCTCTACCCTATTTCTCTTGCCTTTCTTGCTAGGCATCCTTTTTTCCCCCTTCTTTCTGGATGCACATATTCCTCCTGGTCCCTAAAGATATTCTGCTCATCCTGTTTTTTTTTTTTCATTTCTGAGGTGTGTACATCTGTACTCACCTTTATGGCCTAGGCCTTGCACAGGGAGCATATGTGTGATATATGATGTCAACATATTCTAAAGGCTTTCTTATATTGGCTGTATGTTGGGTTATCCTTGGCAGGAGATCCCTTATGTCAGGAATACTGCAACAGCGAAGATAAGGGCCTCTACTGTTATGCTAAGATTTTACACAACTGTACTTTATCAATGTATCAAATAGGAGAAATCAGAAGTTACAAGTTTATATAAAAGGGAAAATAGTGGACTGGGTTGATGGCTTCAAGTATCTGGGAGAGCTGGTCAAGGAAAAGGAAGGGCTGAATAAGGCGGTCAAAGCTCAAATCAGAGGGGTTGCAGTTAAATGGCACAGAGGGTCAGGAGCAGTGGGTGAAAGAATAATGTCAAAGAACCATAAACATAAGGAATTCATCTCTGTGGTACATCCAGTTCTCTTTTATGGCATAGAAACCTAGGCAGAACAGTTGTGGAAGTTAGAGGTAATAGAAATGAAGTGCTTGAGATGAACAGTAGAATGCACAGTGTTGGCAAGACAAATACATTTTCACATCAGAGCAAAAGCTAAAGTAGTTCAATTTGTAGTGAAGGTAAAAAAAAAAAAGATTACAGTGATTCAAGCCCAATGTGCAAGAAAGGAGATGATTTGGTTGCAAAGATTTGGGAGAGACAGAAAAAAGGCAATAGGAGATGAGGATGCCTTTTCCAGGAAAATCTTATTTTCTTAATCAAAATCACAGATTAAAGGGGTTGAAAGCCACAACAGCTGATGTGTGCTCAACAGTATGTGTTTTCCTTCCTCAGAAATGTACAATGTACATTATATTTTAGGACTTTTTTATTCATTCCTACAAAATTTGAATTTATCTTATGTCAGGAACTTCAGTTAATAATATATTCATATAATATAGCAATACGATGTACTGTCCATCAGCAAACCTGATCAGTTTAATTTGTGATTTGTGTAGTCAGAATCTGAGTAGTCAAAAAGAAAGCTTTTTTTTAAAAACACTGCCAACTGTATTACTTTCTGCTACAACATGTACAAAAACTCTGGCCTGTACAGGTAGAACACACACACTTTAAGACCAGCTGATAGTTTTGTAGATTGCTTTAAAAGATTATGGTTTATAAAGCACTACATATAACAACAGTGCTTTCAGGAGAAAAACTATTAAAAGCAATGGGGGGGGGGGGGAATCATATAGCTTCTAAGAGTCTATGTTCCAAAGGTACTCAAGGATGCAAGTTTAGCATACCGCACCCTGATTATCCACCGCCTAAATGTATTTAATGCTCTTGCTAATTGCATTGTTAGCTTACATGGATGTAACTGTCACTGATGTTTTATGCCTTTTGTTTTGTGTTTATGAATAAATACATGAATACATAAATAAAGCACTCAAACACCAACCCAAGTACTTCCTTTTACTTAGGTGACAAACTCCATTCAAACATGCATTGCTCTAGCCAGTACTTTATTGGCCAGTGTTCTATGCATGTTTGGATGGACCAAGTAACCAAATGAAACTCCACGAACTATTAAAACAAAAGGAAATGCAATACAGCTCACAGGTATACCAGTACTGTTTATTAAGCACTTTCATCTGGTTTACAGCTGGACTTCCTCAGAATACAAACCACCATGACTTAATTTGCATTTAAATACATACCCTGACACATGACATTGATTAATACTCAATTAGTTTCCTTAAAAACATATAAAAATGTTTTGAATTTTTTATATGTTTGTATGTTTTTAAGAGAACTAATTGAGTGTTAATCAATGTCATGTGACAGGGTATGCATTTAAATGCAAATTAAGTCATGGTGGTTTGTATTCTGTGGAGGTCATGTTTGAATGGAGTTTGTCACTCAAGTTTAAGGAATGCAGTGGTGTCTGAATACTTTATTTTGTTTCAATTTGTTTTAGCCTGCTTGCTCATATACAGCACATAGATAAGTAATGTACATGTGTTTGTTCAGCCAGCAGAATAAAAATAAATATTTTCAGTTTGCTATCTAGCAGTCTTTTCCCAGTATTAGAAGTTAAGCAAGTAGCAGTTACAAGTCATATGTATGGGAGAAATAACTTTTTTAGCCTTAGGTCTCAACTAATCCTGATATTGTCTCATCATACCTTTGACCTGTCCATGATTTTGCAGGTCTCCTGATTTTTACTCAGGTTTGTACCCTGCCCCTCAGAAAAATTTGATGGTGGGGCGTGGCCAAGGATGAACACAGGATAGCAGCAGATTTCTTCAGCTTCACCAATTTCATTACATTGACAGGAATTAATTACTTAAAAAAATAATTTTTGAAGTAATTTTCTTTCTAAATATGTTTGTTTTATATAGTTCTTGAACTATATCTAAAAAAGAAAGGAAATCTTAATAATATTCCTGTCAGAAATTACTTTGGAAATTTTCCTGTCAGTTTATCAGTCTGAAATGAGTTCCAGTAAGACAAATTCTCAAGACTCCAGCATCAAGAAA
>NC_056729.1:577232791-577252791 GCF_019279795.1 Protopterus annectens
AATCTTTTCTCTAAGGAAAAAGAAGAATGTTTCTAGTATACCAGAAATACTAGATGAATTTAGAAATCACTTTCACAAAATTAACCATAATAATATTAACATGGAACCTAAAGATAAAATAAAGGAGTTTATAACCACAAATATGAATAAAAAGCTTAATAAACAACAGATTAAACTATTGGTCAAGAGTATTTCATATACAGAAGTTATTACACAAATACATAAGCTTAAATCAAACAAAGCACCGGGTAATGATGGTATTATACCAGAGATATATAAAATCCTTTCTAAAAATACATATTCATTAATACATAAGGTTTTTATTTTGGCCCAAACTGAGTTAATAACCCCCCATCTTGGCAATATACATTTATTTCGCCAATTTTAAAACCTAATAAAGATCCAACTAGATGTTCTTCATATCGGCCCATCTCATTACTTAATGTTGATTATAAAATGTTTATGAATATCTTTGCTGATAGATTGAAGACAATCATTCCGGCATTATAGATATAGATCAGACAGGCTTCATTGTAAATAGAAATACTTTTGATAATATAAGAAGAACTTTAACATTAATAGATTTTGCAAATAGGAAAAAGAAAGATTTAACACTTATTAGTCTTGATATAAGTTCAGCATTTGATTCAGTAAGTTGGGACTATCTGTTTACCTTAATGAAGTGCACAAACTTCTCGGATGCATTTGTAAATCTAATTGAACATTTATACAAAGGAACGTTGGCTTATATTAAGGTAGGAACATATGTTTCACAAAAATACCCATTCTTAAAGGTACAAAACAAGGATGTCCACTTTCTCCACTATTATTCACTTTAGTAATGGAGCCTTGGGCTAATTTGATCAGAAACAGTACTGACATAGAGGGTTTTGAAATAGATGAAAATACAACATCCAAAATTCAACTTTTTGCAGATGATGTTCTAATTACATCAGCAGGATCTAATTCTTCTATACAGTCTCTATTTGATAACATGATGAATTTTAAAAGTATTTCTGGTTTAATATTCAATGAAGAAAAAACTAAAATACTACCTATATATACACGAAAAATATTCTCATTAGTGATTTTACTAAATATGTACCCAATTCAGGTCAGATAACTTATTTAGGTATAATATTATCTAAAGATATTAAAACTATTATATATAATAATTATAATACCTGTTTTCTTAATATACAAAATCTTTTTAATACCTGGAATAATATGTTTTTTACTATGGAGGAGAGACTTACAATTATTAAAATGATAATATTCCCCAAGATTTTATACTTAATACAATCAATAATACTTCCACCTACAAAAATAATTATCAAGAAACTGAACACACTAATGTTAAATTTCTTATGGGCACCCTAATAGACCTAGGATTGCATTAAAGAAACATACTAATAGCTGGTCTCAAGGGGGTATTTCTTTTCCAGACTTTAATTTATATACTATCTCTTCTATTGTAAAAGTTATTACTTTATTAATAGATCAGTCATATGTCACAAAATGGAAAGATTATTGGGAGCTAATTAGTATACACTTCATGAAAATCCTCCTTAACACATAAACATATGATTGTAAATAACTCCATGTTATGGTTACTAAAGGAATTTTGTACTTCACCTATTATACCTAAACATATGGTTTGCTACCCATTAAATATTATTAATAGTTATCGTAACTTTATATTCATGCACCCTAAGTATAGGGAATGGAATTTTATTGTATTTCCTATAATGTATACTCAGGGTATGCTTTTGTCATCTACTTCTGAAGGAACTCATTTAGCTATAGATAATGATCTAAAGTACTGGTATCAGTTGATATCTGATAATAAAGTTAAAAATCTAGATTTCTTAAAACAAGAATTTGATCTAAGAGAAACTTGCTGGTTAGACGTTCAGACCTTTAGACAACATCTCATTAATAAAATAGATTTAATGTCTATAACTGTTAAAGAATCTATTCCAACACTGATTGATTACTTGATATTAAATTTACAACATAAAGTTTCTGATAAAGGTAAACTTTCATACATACATAAAGTTATCAGACAAGAAACTTTTTACAGTGTAGATTCATACTTGAATTATTTCACTTCTATTAATGGGGACCCACCAAATCAACAAGATAAACAATATATATTGGAATCTGCTTATAGAACTACGTCTTCCATTGTCTGGAGACTTTATACATGGAAATTTTTACGTAGATCTTTTTATACACCTTTGATGATGAATAAAATAAATAATAAAGATAATCTATGTAAGAGATGTAATGTAGAAATTAATGCTGACTAGGCTCATATGTTTTATGACTGTATAAAATTGAAAGAATACTGGAAGTCAATTAATGAATTTTTGCAGGCTCATTTTACAGATAATTTCATTATTTCTAAATCTCTTATATTATTCAACACACCTGTACCTCAAAGTGTTAAAAAGGTTAAGCTTCCCTTGTTATGGTCTATTCTAGCAGTGGCTAGGAAAATAATAACTAGAAATTGGATTTCAGATACACCTCCTTCATTCAATGAATTTAAAAATGTTATGAATATAGTGTGCCATATGGAAATAAACACAATTAGGACTAGAACAAATAGAAAAACATCTTATTTTATTGTATGGGATAATTTACAAAATTTGTTAAAAAAAATTTAATTTCAATAGCATGGTATTTTAGTTTAATTAATTGATCTGATTGTAGTGGATGTCTTTGTAAATACTTTAGTTGTTTTGTTGAATATTATAATAATACCTATTTTTAATTACTTGTATAAAATTGTTATGATATTTCTCTTATATGTTAAAACAATAAACTTGTTTTGAAAAAAAAAAAAGAAAAATTTGATGGTCTTGTAAATCACTAAGGATTGCAGTCCATCTGTAATACCAAATGATAAAGTTTCATACTTCTTCTTGTTCAGAAAATGAATGTTGATACAAAATGTATTCTCTTAACTTTTTAAGTGTATTAGAGCAATAATTAAAAACTACCCCTGATTTTGGGCCTTTGTATCCCCTTCAAATTATTTTTGGCTTTGTTCAGAGTTCTTGAGCAAAGAAGTGGAGATGTGTGTGCCTCATATTTTTTTGTTCTATTCCTAGTAAAATTTTGGGATCCTATTTTATCTCTCCATCCTGTTGGAGTACTGCGCCGGTCCTTGGGTCCATTCTGGCTACTTGTTACTGCTTTAGTGTGTCAAGCTCGTGCAAACTTTCCCATCACCTCTATTGAACCTACCCTTCAGATCTCCTTTGCCTCCTAAGTGAAATGATTGCATCAATCACCAAAGCTAAATGCTCCACTTTATTTATATCTTTAAGGAGCTTTTTGGGCTAGCTCTTTTTTAAATTGACGTGTATCTTCAGCTAGTTAGTTGATTTTCTTGGGCATAGTGTGCTTTCTCCCCTTTTTGTTGATTACTCTGTGCCTCAGTTTTACTTTTCAGCTGGATTGCTATAGTTTGCAATAATATCAACAATAGTAATAATAATAATAATAATAATAATAATAATAATAATCATAATCATAATAATAATAATAATGGGTATTATGTTTTTCTCCTTCTTTCCTTTTTTGTTGGTTGGTAACTGTTAGTTGCAGTCTTGTCTTTTTTTTCAGAATATCGTTATTTTAGTATTATGGATATAAACCTTTGAAGAATGCACCAAATGTGGGCACAAACTTTCCCTACAAGATGCCCACGAGATGCATGTCATTTACTTGTGGTCAAATTGTCTGAATATAGAATTGTATATATGTAAGCTTTGGTCCTTGGTCTCTCATGGACTGGAGGTCCAAACTAATCATTAAGTGTTTTAACCCCCAGGTCAGACTGAAAAGCATGAAAAGACAAAGGAAAAGGACATGCACAGGATGAATAGAAGATAGAGGAAGGAGGAACATGCTTCTTTTTCTTCTCATAGGCATTCAAGATGAAAATATTCCCCATTGGTACCAAAACCTAAATCTCCTCAGCTTGAGACCATTGTGACTACTGATATATCCCTTGTTAAGTCTATGAGTAGACAACTGTCTTAGAGGGAGTTGCCCCATTTTCTTTCTTCTAGACCTCCTTCTGCAGCGCTAATAAAATCCTACAGATCTACTTGTAGAACAGTAGAAGTCAATTGGGAACATATGATGAGGCTTTCTCTTAAAACACACATTAGAACTGGGCATCATCCCATCCCCCACTGGCTTCTGGGTGGATCGGGTTTGTCCTCCCTGTGACATCCGTGCCCTGGCCCAGCAATCAAGGAGCCTCAGCCCTCACCACTAACACCAGAGGGCGTCTCATATATGAGTAAAGGATAACAAATACACACAGTAAAGTGCAATTTCCCTTAAGAGCACACAGAGATCACAGTCATTCCAGGGCTGGTCACTCCCTTGCTCCCCAGGTCCCCAATAAGACTCCCCACTAGCACAGCTATAGGGTCCAGATCTCAGCTAGCTGGCAAGCTAACCTCCAGTACCCTCTCTGTCCAGCCAGTGCTTCGTGTCCCTGCTCAAGTAGCTGACACACATACACACTTTGAGATAAGTATTTATACAACTTCACAGACACTCCTGGGAAAAGCTGACACAGATTCTCCAGCTGTGCCCCTTTACCCAGACTATACAGTAGTAATTACTACCACCACCAGCTAATAATTAACAGCTACCCAAAGGCCCTTAAAAGGGTGTCCAATTATTACTGTGCAATATTATTATCTAATTGGTAAGTGTGACTAATCAATCAAGGCTTATTAGAGTGGCCTTGTACAATAACCTCTATAAATATGGAATGTACTGTAGAGCTTAAATTGTCTCTACATACACCAGCCATGGTTGAAAAGGGTTTAAAAATATTTAATAATAAATACTAAACACACAAGACAATACTACTACACCCCAGTGCTATTCAAGAGTTCAGAGATCACACAGAAACTTAAAATAATTCCGTAGTACAGTTCTGACATAACAGAAAAACACTTAGTCTAATCTTTATAGTCCTAGCTATTTCTGCAATAAAACATACTTCTAAAGTAACTTACTTACATAGAGCACAGGCAGAGTGCAGATAAGTTGGATATCAAGACTAAAATGGTTGCAATCTCTCTCTAAGCAATAGTTTTTAAACTCACTAACAAACATTTCTGCTGGGCCCTCCCAGATTGCATCATTTTGACACTTAGGTTTTCCCAGTATACAGATTACATAATTTTGACACTTAGTCTGGAGTTCCCAGGCCAACAGGCTACATTATTTAACAATCTAACACCTGCTCAGGAAACTACAACAATAAATGGCATTTCACATGTACACTCTAGTAATTATTCCTTAAGTTAAAACAATAGAAAGAATGTGATAGCCCAGACCAAATGGTTTCGAGCTCT
Source organism: Protopterus annectens (assembly GCF_019279795.1). NCBI lineage: Eukaryota > Metazoa > Chordata > Ceratodontiformes > Protopteridae > Protopterus > Protopterus annectens. The sequence goes on from NC_056729.1 coordinate 577,238,188, forward strand.
GGAGATCAAAGAACATACAAAACATAATTTTAATTTCAAAGAACATTTGAAATGCTTGGCTTTGTTTTTCTTACAGCAGATGGCAATGTTGCTGCATTGTTGAAACAGCATTTCTTTACATTTACGACACAAGTCTGTATTTTACACTTATATTTACCAATGCCAGAATTATGTATCAAATTCTATTTGTCTAGGCTGGCAGCCTTCATCCATCTCTACCAGTCTTCACACTCCCTAAACATTATTATCTCCTTCCCTGGAACTGTTTCCACACTAGTGGCTTGAGAGCTGGCTTTCCACCTTGAACCTGTTTTGTCTGCACTGCCAGCAGTTCCAGTTTCAGTGATGATAATCTCTAATCCAATTCCGTCAATACCAACCTCTTCAATGTTGAGCAGATTTCAGACCTCAATGGGCAAAGTTAGCTCCTCAGCATCATCAGGGATTTTGACTAGTTTGGTGCCTTTTTCCATGCTGGAGTCAGCAGTGTATGAACCTTTGATACCAGTCTGAGCCTTGAAACAGTCTCGGCCTTCTTTGTTGGGACTCCATTGTTTTGGTTCCACCCACCTCTGCATCAGTGGAGGACAATGAGTTTAGTTGGTACTGAAGACAGGACCTCTGGTATGAACTGATTCTGGTTCTGCATTTGAGGCTATGTTGAGTCTGATTCTTCCCCTCTGAACCTAACAACAGGACTTGCATCGGCATCAGCTGTACCCCAGGGTGTCCTTTCACAGTTCATAAGTTCATAGGTGGTACTAAGTTAACTGCCCTGAAGGGCCATTTTAAGCCTAGCTAGTGATCTGACATCAGAATGAAACCCTGTATCTTGTGCTTATAAGGTGAATACCTTAAACATTATGCCACACCCCCTCCCATTACAAGCTCTTATATCCATTCATAAAGGGTCTCAGGGACAAAGCAGAGCTACATCCTTTAGAGATGTGTAAATGGTGTGGTTTGATCCTTCTACAAACTCTGAGCAGCTACAGCTGGAGATTCCTAGGAAGAGAACATGTAAGAGGAAACATGTAGACTTCTCTTTGAGTTCATAACACTGGATACTGATTTGGATGAAGGAGAGGGTTACCCCTCCCATCCCCTCCAGAAGATGTCACTTTTGGCTAAGTCTTTGAATTAAGGAAGCAGAGGGGATCTTGGCCATATGACCCACCCTCTTTGAACAAGAAAATTCTATTTGAGGCATATAGCCCTGTCCCTTCTAGTTCCTTGATGGTATCCCTGATGACTATCTTAAATATTTAGTCTCTAGAAAGACCTGGCAAGATTCAGATATATCAGAGGCTGTTCCTAGGAAACCAGGTATGATTTTACTACCACCTAAGGGTAGGCAATACTGGTCAAGAGGTCTTCCGGTAAATTCAGTGGTAGTTGCAGCAGTCACTAAAAATAAGCTCAATGAGTCCTCAGCTGTCCATATGCCTAACAAGGAGTCCAGAGCAAAGGATGGGATGGGAACATCAGGCACCTTTTCCTTGACGGTGTTAACACATATGAACCTGTTCCAAAGGAACCTAGCCAAGTAAGCTATGGATAGTTTAGGATATCCTCTGGCTCAGAAGTGTTCTAAGCAGTTACAGACGACCGTGAAAACCATGTTTAATATTGCTAAGCACTCCATGTAGCTATACCATAATGCAGCTCATGGAGCAATGAGGGCAGCAGGCCCTGTCTTCAAGATGGGGTATCTTGCATGGCCCTGTCTGTGTGACTTTGCAGACAATTTCAATGTGTCTTTTACCAATGCTCCCTTTGATGAATCCATTCTGTTTTGTTCAACGGTTAAGGATCTCCTCAGACAGTGGCAGCCCCTTCAATGGACTCTGAACCCCAAGACAGAAAAAGAACATAAAATCAGGGGTATAGGGAACACTTTCAAGAAAGACCAAACCGGCACCTCTGAGAGCTTGGCCAACTGTCCATCTCTGGAGGCAGTCAGAAGATTATCTTTGCACCTTCATGCATGTATGGCCATCAGGCAAGACAAATCAGTTTGAGGCATCATATACAGTGGCTATTTCATACACTTTTCCCAGAGGCCATGTCCACAGAGGCTGCAGTTACCCAATGTCCCTGACAATAGTCAGAGTATGTACCAGAAGTTTCCTCTCTACTTCAAAAGAGGATCATCCAAGAACTCCCACCAAACTAAAGAGGGTCAAGAATCTATTCAGAATTCTTTTTTGTTCCAAAAAAACAAACAAACTAACAAGGACCTCTTGCAAATTCTGTATCTCTGTGGCCTAAACATTTTCATAAAAAAGATCTAATTCAGAATGGTCACAGTGTCATTGATTTTGTCATGACTTAAGGTGAATGACTGGGTGTGCTTGCTAGACCTCTAAGATACCTACTATGGGACATAATGCTACAATGAACAATGTAGGAAATGGAATGCAGCCCTGGATAGTGGTTTATACTACCATAAAGCCATACTGGCAACAAGTAAGATAAATGGTAATAGACCACACACACAGGACTGCACAGTGTGCAGAAAGGAGGTTTGGAATCACCAGGCACAGATACTGGCAGTGGAATGTGTAAGGTAAAAGAGCACAAGGGCATGTCAGGTTACTGTTCTGCTCTGGGATGGACTGAACCAGTCTGACTGCAGGAGGTGAGGGCATCTCAGGTTACTCTCCTGCTATAGGTGCCCCAGCCTGCCAGACTGAAGAACACAAGCCCATGTCAGGTTTCTGCCCTTAGATGCAATGGCTCACCCTGACTATGTTTACCATCTGCACACCAACCCCTTCTCCTACCATAGAGCATATGAGGCCTTATGCTCAGGAGTTTCCTCACACAATGTTACCATACCACTGCAAGGTGGAAAGACATTGCTACCATACCCACTGCTGCTTGCAGTATTGTACAGGGTTTGAAGTTTGACAACATATTTGCACATGCAATTGTGGCATACAAACTGAGACAGACTGACAGTAATGAGACTATATTTTTCTGTCAAAAACAGTGATGCATACACATGCATTGATGCATTTGTGTTGCTCATGCTTCATACATGTCAATTTCTTAACACAAGACATATGTACAAAGTGAAAATAATGGAGGTAGGATGGAGCAAAGGGCCAAAAATAATGACAAATTTTAAATATTCCTCTTATAAACTATAAAAGGTACTGGAGTAAAAGGTGTTGTGTTAGCATGCATTTTCTGAAGGATATGAAGTCCAAACCTCAAATGTCTGTCATTATTTAGTGCCCTGAATCCAGTGATTTGTAAGAAAACCACAAATGTCACGAGGAACAGACCAAAAATGTATGGTAAAGATTTGGACATTCTATGAAAATCTGGACATATGAGAGGTATGGCAGGTGTATATGTCCTGCCATGTGACCAACAAATGGCAGCATCACAGTGGGGATGGAGGTGCTTCTCCAAGCCCAATGCACACATGATGTATGTGTCCTTGACAAGGGTCCAACGAGAAATGCTAGGATCATGTTTGATAGGGAGTTGCACAGATATCAGTGCTAAGAAGTGCCATAATAGGATATAGAATGTTTCACAAGCTCACTGATATGATACTACTTGCCAAAGTGAAGTCACAGAATGTTATCAGGGTAACCACAGGTGGTGTATTACCACCACAGAGGGTCTTAAGATATGGAGGTGTTCCTACTGTCCCTGTCTGTGATAGGTGAGGAATCCCTCATACTAGAATTTTGGAGCTGGTCTGGTGACAACTGCATAAGTGTCCATAGGAGATTCACCAGTTTAGAAGTGCCTTGCTCCAGTACTTCCTATAGTGCCATGCCTAGTGTGAGATGCACCAGTTTAATGGTACCCTGCTCCAGTACATTGTACAGTATCATGTTCAGTGTAAGATGTACCAGTTTAATGGTACCCTGCTCCAGTACATTGTACAGATGCACCAGGTTAATGGGATACCATATAGAGAACATGGGGCCTTGATGGCCTTGTGGATGCAATCACTGGCCTTCAGGATGTCATTGAAATGAGTTATGTTTTAGGATGGCCGCTTAGTTGTTTCTCACTGTGCTCTGTGAAAACCAAATATATTCTTCCACATACTGCAGCATTTTGCCAAGGAAGTGATGTTAGATTTGTTAGTCTGAACCCCTGTAAAAGTCCTAATACATCTCCTTTGGTATGCTGGACAGGATGGTTAGTGCTGTACAAACCTTTGTGTCCACTGGGACAGACATTCCCCCTCAATTCCAAGTGATAGTGGCTTGTCTGCTAGCTTTGTATGATGTCTGTATCCACAAGCCAGCAGTCAACAGTGTTCTGGTTATAGAAGTAGTAGTGTGTTAGCTGCTGGCGGACCCACCTATTAAGTAGATGGTGACAGTATGCGGCATTACAAATATTGGTTCCCAAGACAAGTGCTAACACATGATGTCCTGCTCGTACCAATGCTACTCTAGCATCATAATGTGAGTGGAGATCCTGTACACTGCATATCTTGATTATCGCAGGAGAAGATCACCACAGCTCTCTGCACTAAATTTATAAGTTTCTAAATTTATCCACCTGATTTAGTTTAACCATTTGATAACTCCCATTAATATGTTACCTATAATTTGCCTGCCATGCATACTGCCATGTTTCTTTAGCAGTGAGGTCATATTGTGTTTCTGTAAGAATCAGCTCCTTGTTCCCCATCACTACCTGCCAAGTTATCTACCATGTTATTTTGTACTGAACTGTGTGCTGTCTCCGAATGCCTCCAGTGTGTATATATATCTGTACATAGGTATTTTGAGAATGGCATTTAGTAGTTTGTCCTTTCCTTTTAAGACTAGAAGGACGTTTTTGTTATTAATTGTTTTCTGTCAGAAAGCCACTATAAATTTCTTTTTAAGCCCTGTTGAAAAATCACTTTTTGTTATTCTGAAGAAGTAATGTTGTTTGTTGTAAAGAAAGAAGATCTAAATGAAGTTCTGTAGTATCCGGTATCCTGGTTACAACTGAGAATGATTTTGTGTTGAGTCTGATTCTTCATTTTTCCAAAGTTTTTTTTCAGACTGTAGATTTAGGGATAGAAAGAAGCATTTTCTTTTTTTATTTTGTTACCTTGACAGTGATACCTCACTATAAATGGAACCTAGAAATCCTGTAGGTGGACTACAGCTGGGAATATAACCAAGCACAAAGTGCCAAAGACATCTAACAGTTTCAGAAGGAGAAATACCAGAAAAGGGAATGTTTGTGTCTTCAACATTATAGTCAACTGGTAGTTATCATAACCTGATGCCTAATTTTTGGCTAACCTAAAGTCATGACTCTTTGAAAGACTTATGAACCCTTAAGTGACAAATAATATTCCTGTCTAGAATGTTAAAACTTGTATCATTAAATGGTGCCTGGAATTTTCATACTGTTTGGATAATGAAGAACGGAAGAACCATTTATTGTTAGTAGTATGCGGTTTGTCCGAATGTGAAACAGGTATTTGGTTGTGTGAATCTACCTGATATGACTACCTCTTGTGTCTTACCTAAGACCCAGTAAAGCCCTAATATGAGAACATGTTAGAATTGTAGTAACTTGGTCTATCCATGACAGACTTTGAGGTGTTAGTAGCTGGTTAATTCCTGGTGCTGTGTGAATGTGAAGGCAGAAGTATCCATATGAAAATGATATACTTTGACAAAGTAGTTGGTCTGTGTGCTAGGTCGCCTATCCAATCTGCTGCGTTTGATAATATTTATACAATCTTGAATATAAATGATACACCCATGTGTATTGTGCAAATGATCTGCCTAGAGCTGAAATTAGCATGATATCATGTGCCTAGCCTAGAATGTATATCTGAAGGATATTGAAAGCATTTGCTTGAGAGGTTAATTGCTTCTATTGCTCGGAGAAAGTTACATTTTGTGAGGTGATTACATTAACACCCACTGTGATTGTAAAGTGCCTTTCATTTATAATTCACTGTTGCTGTTGTTGATCTGCAATAAACATGCTATCACTTTTTAGGAAAGAACAAACTGGCTACTATGTAATTGCTCCCTAGCCAAAGGCAGTTAACAATAAGGCAATCATTTTATCTTACAGTTTATCAATAATCTGTAAATGCAGCTGATGTAGAAGTGTTATTTAAATGTGAATTGTTTTTCAGAACCTCCTTAAGAAGATAATCAAATGGCACAGGCATATAACAGTATAACTATTAAGGTTTTGATACTTGAAATGTAACGTACTCCTACAGGGTGCAAAAACATCGATTACTCTTCCCCTCTTCTTTGCATGTCCTTTCTCCTTCCCCATTTGTGTTACAAACGTTTTGCAATAAAGTATTTTCCTTTAAGAATCAAAAGAAAATTGGACAGAAAGTCAGCCCTGATGCTTTCTTCTCTTCTTAGTTGAAAATACACAAAGGAAGGACACAAGGTTTATTTTTTCTCTCATTTTGACAAAGTTTCCGTGGCCAGCCATTTGCATGCATTTAAATGTAAAATTGTTTTAGACATTTTGCCATATTATTTGAACCACATCTTATAAACGTTACACTATATCCAACATCCCTGGCCTGCATGTTTTCCTGTGATTGATAACTGCTTTACTCTCAGAGCTCTGAAGAGGCATTTCTCTATTCACTTTCTTTCTCCTACTCTCGGCCAAAGAAGAATAATTTGGCTTCTAATGAGGACTTTGATGTGTATTTCTATAATGTAATGTTACACTGCTAATTCACAACAAATGCACTATGTTGGACAGTTGGTGCCTACAGCCTTTTGCTTACTGTCCAGATCAGTGATGAGTTAGATATGGGAGGTTGGTGTAATGGTTAAGGTGTTTACCTCACTATCAAATGGTACAGGGTTTGATTCTCATGAAAGTGAAATTGGGTAGGCTTAAAATGATCCACAGGGGCAGCTAACCTAGTATTTACCTATTAATCTATATGTGGCCAGTGAGACTGAAAGATCTATAGTTACCATGGTATGTCATTGGGTCACCCTTTTTCAGTGGCATTATGATGTCTCTTTTCAAAGCTTCAGGAATGTAGCCAGTGGAAAATATTAGATTAATGAGGTTAAGTAGGTCATATTTGGCACTGATAATCAGGCTACCTTGTATATTATCAAGACTCATGTATCAGATATTCTTAACTTTTGAGAGGGCTTGTTCATATAAATTATTGGGGGGGGGGCTGTGATTGTGGAATCTGTGGAATAGTTATAATAAGGTTGGAACAGAATTTGCTCTGAATTTGTCACCTAGGACTTTAACTACTGCTACTGCTTCAGAACAGTGGGCTAGCTGTAAGCATTGCTGGTTGTTAGTACTTAACATTCTGACATAGTTGATGAAACCTGTGTTTCAGTGTTAATGTTTATATTCAGCTCTTGAGTTTTCTGCTGGTACCTTTAAGCTTTATGCTAGTTTGCTTAAATATGTTTTTTAAATGAGGTAAGTGAGACCTCTTATAAGCATTCATTAATTCCTTTCTTTTGCTATATAGTTAATTCATAAGGATATTCCACTATTGGGCTTGTTTTTACATTTCTCATTATATTTGGTTCAGATAGGAACCGTTCTATCAATAGTTGCAGAAGTCAATGGTATCTGCAGCAGTTTTATCTATGGGGCATAATGAAGGATGATAACAGTGGAATTTTCTTAAATCATCGGGTATCTGGAGTTTTGCTGTGGATGAGTCCCTAAACACAAGAGGTATTTGCAGGGCAAATACTACCAGTTTTAAAGGACAATGTCACTGATTTATGGTAATATGTAATGAGGGTATACAGTACATGTGGAGCTGTGTGAGATGTGTACATATTTGTGAGGACAAGCTTAAGGGTGGTTGAGCCTCTGTTAGGATGGTTAACTATTCGTGCAAGGAAGCTGACATCTGTAATGTTAAGGAAACATTGGCAGTGAAGGTCACCTAATTGAATGATAAATAGTTTAAGTCCCCAACAGAAAATTGCTGTGATTAATTGAGGTTTCGGCTAAGGTGTTAAAATAGCTACTGTGGTCAGGATCTGAATGAAGAATAGAGGGTGTTCCATGTTGTGTTGTGAAGTGGAAAGTTGTCTTATATTTAGCGGTTTATACATCCGTGAGTTTGCATTTGAAGTCCTTAGGAATCTGCTATAAGGTGATGATTTCCTTGACAAATACTGCCATGTTTCTAAATTTGCCAGTAAGTCTGAAGTCAATATCAGTACTAGACCAAGAAACTACATAGTGCTTTCATTACTACAAAACCATATCTCTGAAACTAAACATGTCTGAACATTTTCAAATTCCAGCAGGCCTCATTTTTTTTGTTAAGATTCTTGGAATTAAGCAGATTCATCATAATGCTTTCTGAGTTAGTCTTTATGTGACTGGAAACCCAGCAGAAGAAATTCTTCCTACAAAGGACACTGTTGGGTCATCCATGATATGAAATGCCATCTCTGGCAATGCAAAGGCTTGTCCACCAACTCATCCCAAGCTGACACATGCTGTCCCCCTTAGAATGACAACCAGTATATAGCCAACCGTTAAAGCTAATTATTTTGTCTTTGAATTTCAGCATCATTTTGTATGATGACAAAATAACACTCAAGATAAGTGTATTTCCTGTTTTGGACATGTGTAATGACAGCTGTGTAATGACAGCAATTATACCTTCCTGCATATCCCACTGGACAGAATGAGTAGGGTTAGTCACCCCCATATGGGCCACTACCAACTCATAATTGTATTTACCAGGATGGAATAGTCTAAGAGATCTGTTTATCTTTTGGATTTTGACTTCAGAAATGTAACTAACCACTATATTCTTATCCAGCATGGTAATATGAAAAATATAACCATGGCTAGATGCAATCTCAGTAGGTCTTAAGGGATTAGAGTTTGTACCTATTGATTCTTAAAAGTACATTAGGTATGGGCATGTGTCCATCTGTTGAATAATCTGCAGTGTAGAGAAGTAGGCCAGGGCATTATCATACAGTTATTGTTGTCTTCTGACTGCAGTTTCATCATTGATAAGGTGCTAAGGTGTATTTACAAAGCATGAGCAGGTTCAGTGCCATTGAAAAAATGTTCTGAAGTGTTCAAAGTAACACTTGATATGTGTTAACATGGTATGAAGAATGCAGTTTTCAGCATCAACAGTGTTTTCCCTAGCCTATTTAGTCTGCAAGACAGTTTGCAACAGATTGAAGAATAGGCTCTGTGTGTATCAACTATGGGCTACTGGACATTTCCCTTTATGCAAAAGTGAATCAATATGTCTATTGCCTGATTATTGTTGCAAATTAAAATGCTTCACAGTATGACTATGGGCCAGTTGACCTGGGTTTGATTAACAGCTCAGGCGACTAACAAAGCAGCAGGGAAGGATGGTTGTGCCTGTCCTACATGGGAGGATCTTAATTGCTGACACTCCATTATGGGAGGCGTTGTTCAAAGAGGGGCAGTATTCTCAAACATAAAAATAATAAGTATGGGACAAGGAAAGGGAAGCGGGTAGAGCAAATAAAGAAACCTCCCCAGGATAACAGCAGAGATGTGTGAGCCCTTAGGATGCCCTTAAAATAAATGACTATCAGCAGTGATACCTGAGCAAGTCCAAGGGAGGAAATGAGAAGCTGGTAGACCTGGTGTGGATGTGGAGCATATAGGGGGGTTCTGGGCCAATAATATGAAGTCCCAAGGGGATAAAAAAACAAATACTTCACAGTAATACTTTTCTGTTATCAGCTCTTTCAAATATGTTATATGTTGTCATGCAGTGACATATGTTGTCCTCATTTTGACTTAATGAATAGTCCAATAAAGTGCAGTAAACATTGCTTTGCATGTTGTTCTGTAGCAAGCAATGTCAGCTGGTCATGTGTATAAATGCCCACTTGAGTGTTTTATGAGTGAAACTGTGGATTTCACTGCACTGAGCAACAGCTTGGTTGATGTCTGAACAGTCTATTTGGACCTTAATGCTGATTTAAGAGAAGTTGAGAGATGGAAGATATATTACAGAAGTGTTTGAGGGACACATGAAACAACGTTCCTAGCATCATGTGTATGTAGGACTGATAACCTCATTTTGTGGATTATGAGGGATTATTTAGAGATTTCATTTGTAATGGAAGCAAGGGGTTTGTTTTGCTGTAGAAAAGCTAGATGACAGTATCTTTAATGATGCCTGTTTTAAGATCTTAGTGCAAATGAGAAAGATGGTAAGGTAGAAATGGTTAAATATGTATATATGAACTCTGTTTTCAAGCCACTGATAATATTTTGGTAAATCAGTGAAGGCAGAAGAAAGAGTAAGACAAGGCTGGCATTTTGTCCCTTACTATTCAGGCTATGCATATTCAGTGTAATTAGACAGTGTAGCAGTGAGCAGATTTGTTTGATTCCAGAAGATATCCCTCATTGATATCTCAGCAGGTGGTATTGTGATTTATGATGAATCTAAGGAAGAAGTCAGGCAGATGGAAGATAAGATAGTTTATTTGAGATAAAAAAATTTTCAGAACATCAAAGGTTTGGGGTGGTATAAGAATATGGATGGTATTTGTTTTAGGGGTATGATTTGGAAACACTAAACTAGTAACTGACAAGTGTAAAGAGACTTTTAATAAAATAGAAACAAGAACTAGAGAATGGGAAAAAAATAATCTGTCTTTTGATGCAAATTGTTTCTGCTTAAAACATACATTGGTGGGTTGGGATTTATTTATAGGCATCTTTTTGTCATATGGGGTGGGAGGTTGGCAACAGTTAAGGTGTTTACCTTCAGACATAAGGTGCAGGGTTTGATTCTCATATGGGGTAATTGTCTAGACTTAAAATGGCCCATAAGGACAGTTAGCTTAGTACTAATCTATGAATCTATTTGAGAAGTTAGAATCCAAGCTTATGGATTTTTTTCCCAGATCATGTGGTTTGTGATTAAATCTGAAAGCTGTATACCTGGTTAGATATGTATCAGTCATCAGTTAGCACAAGCATGCTGACCGATGCACTGCACAGGAAAAGAGAGGTGTTGTAATAGTGGATCAACAGTGCGAGGCTGTTGTCTTTAGGAACAGGGTTGTAGTAGGGCATTTCACCCTTGTGGTGGACATCACATGAAGGGACAGGAGAACAACAGAGAAATTCACACTCAGATGTGCATTAATAGCTGGACGTAGTACACATATGGCATAAACAATATGCATGGTGTCAACAGATAGACCAATGAAGGCGTGTGCAGCAATGCAGCAACCCTGCTCATCGTATGAATGGGGAGCAAATGGGATAGATAGGAAAATAGGAAATGGGAGAACAGCAGGCAGGGAAAAACAAATTACTATAACAATGAGCTATAAAATTTGTGTAAGGTATTTTTATACCCCAAGAAGACTCCAAATAATTTTTCCTCAGGTGGATAGCAAATGTTGGAGGTGTGATAGACAAAAAAGAGGTAGCTGGGAACATATTTTTTGGAAGTGTGATGAGCTGGCAGACCTTTGGGATTCACTCCAGACTGCTGTGTCAGAGATGCTGGTTAAGTGGATTGGTCTGACTGGGCAAATGATTTATTTTGAGTTATGCTTCAGAATCGGAATTGCCTAGACATAGTAAAGCCTTGCTGAGTCTAATTATGGTGGCTGCCAAAAAAGCAATTACTAGAAAATGGAAATCAAAGTCCAGACCAACTTTACTAGTAGTAGTGAATATAGTAACAGAAATAGAGCAACTGGAATTGGGATCTTTAGGAAAGGAAAGGAGCAAACTACATAGGAAAAAATGGGAATTGTGGGAACAATATATGCAGAACAGGAATGAGGTTTAAGAGACAAGATTTGAATTAGCTATATAATGCTTAACTGACAATGATTGGATGGTTTATAAGTGAAGCATAATGTTTACAACTACAGTTGTTTCAATGGTGTCTGTATTATAAATTGTTTGCAACTAAAATGATATCACTGTGTATATTTTTCATTTATATAAATGTAAGATTGCTTTCATCATATGTGTAAATTTAATAAAGATGTTTGGAAAAATACTGTGGGAGGTATATTTTGAGGGAAGATCCCCTTTTGCTTTACTGATGAAGGGTAGGTTTGGAACACAATGAGGGATAGCTGTGAATAGGACAGACAGAAAATGACAGGTAAAATGGGCAAAGAAACAGAGCACAGACACTGAGGAGGTGGCAAACCACTAAAGGTGGGAAGGATGGTGGATGAACACATGCATATATAAGAGGTTGAACTGATTGTGATGGAGAGTGTTAGACAATAATCAAGGAATGTGGAATAAGACAATGTAATAGAAACACTTAGCTGGACATAGTGTGGGATCCTGGTATAGTTGGATGCCAGGTCAGCTGATAGGGTAACAAATTCAAGCATCACTCTCTTGGATGATTAATAGAACAGTTGCACCCTTGGTAACCTAATGGGGGTGGGGTCATTCCTGTTATAAGACTGCACTAGCGGTATCTTAAGGCAGCCCAAATTTCCAAGTTGGGATATGATTGCTAAAAAACCTGGTTAGCCATCAGTCTCAGCAGCTGATAATGGGAGACCAATGGATATTCCTTCAGCTTACTTTAAGAAACAAAGAGAATGCTTTGTGCATCACTCCCCTGCTGAGATGAAGACCTGGTAGTCACTAGCAAAACATAGGGAGAGACATTGGCTGGTGTAGAATGAGTCCTCATCACTTTCTCCTCTTCCACAACTGGCTCTATGGAAGGATTACTGATTGGGAAAATGATCTCACACACATGCTTCAAACATAACTGCAATTGTGCAATGAGCAAGCACAGACATCATATGTATCCCACTGCTGGGAGAGGTGTTACTGCTTTTTTGCAGCAGCCATTCATGTTTAACTGCCATTCTCCCAGTGGTGGAAAAGAAAGTACGTACCCTTAAGATAGTTGCAGATGATGGTACTGAAAAAAATTTTCTTACAGTATATGCTAGGCTCTCTCTTCTAAAACCTCTGTCTCCCACTGATGAAGCAGGTTGGGGCGACCCCATTTCTAGTCACTGTACCTATGCCAGCACTTCTAACCAGGGAGTATGATGCCAGTAGCATCACTTAGCATCCCAGACAGTTCATACCAGACAGCCACCTTCCACAAGGGCTCAACAGGTGCTCACTAAAGTTACCATACAGGAATTATCTGGAAATCCTACTCTCCCTAGCACAACAAGATGAAGTCCAGCAATTCCTAGTCCATAAAGTAGCCATGACCACTCAGTCAAGTCTACTCAAGGAGCAAAATGGTAGCTCCTTGTGAATCACGCATTGCATACTGTAGCATTGAACCATAATGCTAGGAAATGGCTATAGTGATGTACCATGGTGCCACAGATGTACATGTGACATATGCATAATCATATAGATCAAATATTCACTGTTGCATGCATTGCTCATGCCAAGATATATAGACAGCACAGTGTGCTCATAAAGAAAGTGGCACTAAGTGATGTAATTAGCATGACATCCATGCTAACTGGATGTTGCCATGATACAAAGTGTCACTGACATTTCATGTTATATCTGGTATAAGAGTATAACTTCAAAATAAAGTGCATTCAGTAAAGCTCTGTAGGCATGGAGTTTTCCAGAGATAAGGAAGAAGTTCTACCTGGAAAACAACCTTAGCAAAAGAACCAAACTCTGGGGTTGATGTTACTGAGAGTAAGGCTAATGGTGTGGTGTATGGTTGATGTTACTGAGAGAAAGACTAATGGTGTGGTGTATGTATAGCTGAGAACCATTGACCCTGGCATAGCACTTTAACTTCTACCTCTGTCTGGGGAGGTTCAATCTGTGAACAAAGGAAACCATGCAAAGGACTTACCACAAATGGTGTGGGCTTCCAGAGCCATATGTTGTGGTATGGCAACAGTATACGAATAGGTGATGCTCCCCATAGCACATACTACAGATAATTATTGGGTGCATAAAGGCATAGGCTGCAATAATACACATCCAATGACTCCCATGTTTTGTCCAGGTATCCATAATTGTACGGTACACCTTTCAGATCATGGACCATATCAAGGCTCTTGACAAGAAGCTAGTGCATTGAATGTCACTAAGAGCCATATCATCACAGGTGGACCCCAGCACTGGATGACATAATGCTGACTGCCACATCCTCAAAGAATATGTACCTGTTGTGCTCACTTCCCATAATATTGTTTCAGCCACCTGTCATTTTGTCCCTACACCTGTACAGGTGATGATGAGTGTGCCAGGTATACCCCTAACCTGTGTGGATATGGTGATTTCTAATGCAAAGCATGCCCAGTCCATGCAGTACCCTCCTATTTTGTAAATAATCCTACACACATCATTTTATTCTGTTTTGTCCATTTCATTTCATGTTTCCACATGGACTGTGGTATAAGCCATTTCTTGCATGGTCTGAGAGATAAAAATTAGAGTAACCAGACAGCACTAGCACATATCTAGCATTACCTACAATACACATGTATGTAGCGTGTTCATTACTTGCATAGTACCTGTGTATATACATGTTTGTGTAACATGTGTATGTGTGTACTTGGGTGCACGTGCACACATGCACACACGCACACACACCTACCAATAATTTGGCCCTGTGAGATA